>NC_092274.1:4857500-4952500 GCF_036320965.1 Panulirus ornatus
TCAGGGAGAATACTTTGGTAAACATAGAAGAGGTAGTGAAAAATTTGCGGAAGATGAAAGCCGGCAAGGCGGCGGGTTCGGATGGTACTGCAGCGGAATTTATTAAAAAAAGGGGGTGACTGTATTGTTGACTGGTTGGTAAGGATATTCAATATATGTATGGTTCATGTTGAAGTGCCTGAGGATTGGCGGAGTGCATGCATAGTGCCACTGTATAAAGGCAAAGAGGATAAAGATGAGTGTTCAAATTGCAGAGGTATAAGTTTGTTGAGTATTCCTGGGAAATTATATGGGGGAGTATTGATTGAGAGGGTAAAGTCATGTACAGAGCATCAGATTGGGGAGGAGCAGTGTGGTTTCAGAAGTGGTAGAGGATGTGTGGATCAGGTGTTTGCTTTGAAAAATGTATGTGAGAAATACTTAGAAAAGCAAATGGATTTGTATGTAGCATTTATGGATCTGGAGAAGGCATATGATAGAGTTGATAGAGATGCTTTGGGGAAGGTTTTAAGAGTATATGGTGTGGGAGGTAAGTTGCTAGAAGCAGTGAAAAGTTTTTCATCAAGGATGTAAGGCATGTGTGCAAGTAGGAAGAGAGGAAAGTGATTGGTTCCCAGTGAATGTCGGTGTGCGGCAGGGGTGCGTGATGTCTCCATGGTTGTTTACTTTGTTTATGGATGGGGTTGTTAGGGAGGTGAATGCAAAAGGTTTGGAGAGAAGGGCAAGTATGCAGTCTGTTGTGGATGAGAGGGCCTGGGAAGTGAGTCTGTTGTGGATGAGAGGGCCTGGGAAGTGAGTCAGTTGTTGTTCGCTGATGATACAGCGCTGGTGGCTGATTCAGGTGAGAAATTGCAGAAGCTGGTGACTGAGTTTGGTAAAGTGTGTGAGAGAAGAAAGTTGAGAGTAAATGTGAATAAGAGCAAGGTTACTAGGTACAGTAGGGTTAAGGGACAAGTTAATTGGGAGGTAAGTTTGAATGGAGAAAAACTGGAGGAAGTGAAGTGTTTTAGATATCTGGGAGTGGATTTGGCAGCGGAAGGAACCATGGAAGCGGATGTTATATTTAGCAAGTCGCCCGTGTTACACACTCCAGACAACAGTAACAACATACCAGCACACACCACACACTCCGTCGCTGGCGTTGGACAGCCCCGAGTAATCGTACTCCCCGACTCTCTCTCTCTCTCTCTCTCTCTCTCTCTCTCTCTCTCTCTCTCTCTCTCTCTCTCTCTCTCTCTCTCTCTCCAGACACACACGAGAGGAGAGAGAGAGAGAGAGAGAGAGGACACAAGCATAAGGAGGCGAGAGCTAGGAGTCAGGTTGGGGTGGGGTGTGGTGATGGCAGGAGACGATGGGTCAAGAGAAAGTTCAGAAAAGGAAAGAAAAGAGAAAGTTAAGGAGACGGGGATGGGTGGCAGTAGCCAAGCGAGTGTGTGTGTGTGTGTGTGTGTGTGTGTGTGTGTGTGTGTGTGTGCTGGGGTAGATGGGTGGGGGGTGTAGGACATGCGGGGGGGGGGGGGGGGGGGATAGAACCCGTTGCCAACGACCCCGTACTCTGCCACATGCTAATACAACACGTAACCTCGAACCCCCTGCCACCAACTCTTGTTCTCTGCCACCACAACAGTTTTCGCGAGGTAGCGTCAGAAACAAAAGAATAATGGCCAGATTTGCCCACGTCAAATCCTTTGCTGTCATTTATAATGTACTGACATCAGAGTTTACCATCTACAGCCAAGCCCAACACACTTCTCCAATGTCTTCCTTGACTGCTTCATTTGTGCTGGTTCAGCTCATATCCTACACCTCTATATACCATTCTCATTTATTCTATCCCATGAACGCCTCTCACCCTCCTGAATGTAGAGGGCCGTTAGTGCAAAGTCTCCTTCGCTCCTAGGTCTCTCGTTCCACCATTCTCCTTCTTACTAGCAGATCCTCCTAGTCAGTCTTCGTTCATCCTCTCCACATCGCCGAATCATTTCACCACACCCTAATCCGTCCTCTTAATCATATCGCGCTTACGACTACACCTTTCTCTTAGATTTCCATTCCTTACACGATCAACTCCTCCTCACACCACATACTGTCTGAGGCACCTCACATTCACCTTTCTCCTTTCTTTTAGACTCAAGTCCAAAGAAAAAAGCCAGGACTATTTCTACTATTTCTGCTACTACTACAACTACTACTACTACTACTACTACTACTACTACTACTACTAATAATAATAATAATAATAATAATAACAATAATAAACTGGTGTACAGTGTAGCGTCTACACCCTTCACCAAGGCTGCAAGTGGTGAGGGAGTAGCTGTGGAAAATGAAAGGTGGGCGGTGGGTGCCTGGTGGGAGGCAAGACACGGCGTCCCACAGGCCTGATAACTGGTACCCAAGGTGTTTATTAGTGGCTAGTGAAGTGTGTGTCGGGGTAACTCTGGCCTGGGATGGAGGAGTGGGGGGAGAACAAGGTGGGGTAAACCACTAGCGAGCAAAAGGTGTAATGTATGTGGCAGCGAATGTATTTGGTACATGGATGTCTGTAGCTATAGCGAGGGAGGGAAAGTGTTGTGTGGTAACTGTTATGATAAATACCCACATAGAAGGTTTTAAGTCCACTGGCCCCTAGAGCAGGAGAGAGGGGAGTGTATGACACACACACACACACGTGCAGCATATATGTATATGTGACTAGGCATAAACATATGACCGGGTGATCCTGAATGCTACAGGGATATATGCAGACAGGTATGGCAGAAGGCACCGTCGCGCGGAGAATGCGAAATGCCCTCATCAGCTCTCCCTCCTGCCTCTGTGCTCCATACATAACATGTAAATCACTGGGTATTGTGTGTGGAGTGGGGGGAGGGGGTGACGCCAGGCGCTTCCCTACTCCACTATCCCTGCACCTGGGGAAGGTTGGGGGACTGTGAGGTCTTGCATGGGAGAGGAGATACGACAGAACGCAGAAGTAGGAAAGACAAGGTATGAGAGAGGGAGGAAGTAGATGGGAAAGAAGTTTAGCACAAAGGGAAGGTTGGTACAGAATTCTGAAGGGAAGGATGGATAAAGATTATGAAGGCGAGACTAACGAAACAGACCAGACTAACAGATCAAAGAAACAGATCAAAGGAACAGATTAGAGGAACAGATAAGAGGAACACACCAGAGAAGCAGGAATGAGAGTGAACGAGTAATAACTGTTAGCAACCAACCAGTCATACGGTGTTGTTAAGTGACTGGCAGGGAGGAAAGATGGTTCCTCATGAAAATGAGGCTCATTTTCCATTCCATCTTAAAAATCTTCATCCTTGGGAAAATCAGGAGGGCGTCATCCATACTGTGCATGAGACGCCTGTATTACAATAGCACCAGTTACAAATGGCTTCTCATCCATGGTCACCTGGCCGAGACCAGACGAAACTATCACCCACAGGGAGGTCCTGTTGGCCGTCATCTGTTTCAGCAGGTGGGCCGCCAACACCTCTCCATCAGCGAGAGGTTTGCTCACCGTACGCCCCCCAGCGATGGCCAGGCCACCTACCCTGGTGAACACGAGTCAGGAAGGCACCAACCACACCCTTGCAGGCACACAAGTAAGAGGCGAGGCTTCCCCTGCTGACCAGGGCTGCTGGCGACTCCTGTGCCCTGATGGATCACCACACAGATGAGGTAATTGGTCTTTATCACATTGGCACAAAAAATTTTTAAACATGTCTTTGACCAACATTCTCTCTCTCTCTCTCTCTCTCTCTCTCTCTCTCTCTCTCTCTCTCTCTCTCTCTCTCTCTCTCTCTCTCTCTCTCTCTCTCATCTTATTCTGTATACTATATACACACAAGCAAACCAGATCAGCCCAACACGCACACCCTCACCAACACGTAGGTGGTATTCAGCACGGAGTTAGAAAGGGTCTACACAAACAGCTTAGGTCCCCGGGATTCGCCAGCCGTATAAAGAGGCCACAAATGGTAAACCAAGATGGTGTCTATACCAGTCCAAACCTCAGATGATCATCCAGGTGATACCGTGTACGAAGGCTTGTAGAGGGCTACAGTGTAACGAAGATGGTCGAACCTCCTGAAGCACCAGTGGAATTTATCGTCTGGGTGTGACGCATTTAAGGATTACTCCCTGCCGGCATACGCTCAAGGCCCTCCTGTCATTCATTCCCTTCCCAGAAACAGGAGAGGATACGGGAAAATCTCCACCTCAGGGCCTTCCACTCCATCAAGCTAGACGAAATCCCTCGGACCTTGAAAAATTCGGCCGTCTTGAACATGCACGACACACGCGCCCTGACGACAAGACACACGACACACACACTAGAACACAGACGACTAGAAACACGACACAGACGCCAGCACCAGAACACAGACGACTAGAAACACGACACAGACGCCCTACCGTCTTGCCCAAGGGGGATCAATTTAGAGCCAGGAAGCTCTATATACACTCCATATACTGTATTCAACACTGTGGACACGCATACAAGGGACGTTATAAAGGTCCCAATAAATAGTGTAGTGTTTTCTTTAACACCATTGGCGGTCTTGGACGCTGGGCAACGCTTCAAAACACACACACACACACACTTACGACGCCCATCGATCAATCACTCTTCGCCTTTACGTAAGACTTGCTGAAGTGGCCAGGTGGGTGGTGAGTTCTAGTGGCATAGCCGCAACTCAAGGTAGTGGCCGTGCTGTCAGGATTACGCCGACGTTAACTTTACGAGGTGTGTCTGAGAGTCTTAAAGAGCGGCCGAGTGGTTAGAGTAGTCGTTATCAATTGGTGTAGTTAGTGACCAAGGCATAATGGAGAGGAGATTTAGTAGATCTGGTATACATTTCTACATTGTCTCATCGTAGCCTGGCACTATCTTCGTCTACAGTGTTCCACGTGTCCAAGATTCTGTTGCTGAATCATTGATTCCTCACGTCTCTCCGTACAATTCCTCACCTCCCATCGTACACTTCCTCACGTCCCTCCAGACACCACACCTCCCTCCGTACACCTCCTCATCCCGCTCGGGCGCTTGCTGGTGCCTTCAACACCAACAGTTACACCGCAAGGAGATGGTCATGATGCTCAATAGGTGTGAAGTGAAGGTCATCTGTGTGGGGGAGATGTGTGGAACGTGGGAGGCCGGTATGGGAGAGGCCATGGTACTGCATGGGAGAGGCGATAACACAAGACCTCATGGTCCATGACCAAGTTATCCGCTGGAGGACATGGCAGTACACGGGAAGGACAGATAAAAAGTTCATACATCAAAATCATTACACGCGCCTCACAACAAACTAATCACATATCCTACAAGATGACTTCATGCGATATTCATCACATGGGTCACATAACACAATCACATACCCCATTCAACTCAGAACCCAATAGTCACATATCCCATGTGACCACACATCACATAACACTCACCAATGGCTTCCAGTCGCCACACAATGAACTCACCACACTCGAAGGCACACCACATTCACCACAGAGATTGAAGCCAGCCGCCCAGCTGAGCTGAGTGGCTGAGTAACTACAGATGGTTGAGGGGGCAGGGAGGGAAAGAGAGGGGCATGGGGGGTAATGGGGCTTGGGTGGGTTGGGCGTATGGAAGCCATTTGTTTACATCACGTGATCTCCTTCTCGGCACGGCTCTGCCCTCCCATTACGAAGCCAACTTCACTACATTTCATTTCTTTACCTCCCCCAACTTCCGCTCATATGCAAATGAGTACCGCCTCCCAGGATGCTCTTCAGTGAAACCTCAGTATAATAACCCAGAGGGATTCTTAACGCCACTAGTCACCATTCAGCACACGAAAAAAAATATGGCTTTTGTCCTTGCAACATGGGTAGAAGTAATCAACATAAATCCGTGAAATCTGGGCCTTGAGGAATCTCCGGTCTCCTACAAACACATGATCATTACTCCTTCTCCTCCACCAACTTATAATCCGTGTAAGATTATTTAGCCTTCCTCACACTTCCAGTCTTGTATACTGCTTGTTACGGGAAGAATGTGAAGTCACAACATTGCTTGGCTAGAGTGATGACGCCACAGACAGTAACATTGCTTGGCTATAGCGATGATGCCACAGACAGTAACATTGCTTGGCTATAATGATGATGCTACAGATGGTAACATTGCTTGGCTATAGTGATGATGCCACAGATGGTAACATTGCTTGGCTATAGCGATGATGCCACAGATGGCAACATTGCTTGGCTATAGTGATGATGCTACAGATGGTAACATTGCTTGGCTATAGCGATGATGCCACAGATGGCAACATTGCTTGGCTATAGTGATGATGCCACAGATGGGAATCTTTGCTTGGCCATAGTGAAGATATCCCAGATGGCAACATCCCTTGCTATACTTAAGATACCTCATACGGCAACATTGCTTGGCTGTAGTGAAGATACCCCCAAGATAAACCGATATAAAATGAGTCAACATTATTCCTACGCACAGCTTACAAGCTATGGGAGATTGACTTCACTAGATAAAGCGATAATATCGATTAACAGTGAACCAAGCCATATATATATATATATATATATATATATATATATATATATATATATATATATATATATATATATATATATATATATATATGTATATATATATATATATATATATATATATATATTCAAGATTTGCTTTAAGTTGTGAATAATGATAATAATAATAATAATAATTTTTTTTTTTTTTTTTTTTTTTTTTATACTTTGTCGCTGTCTCCCGCGTTTGCGAGGTAGCGCAAGGAAACAGACGAAAGAAATGGCCCAACCCCCCCCCCCCCATACACATGTACATACACACGTCCAGACACGCAAATATACATACCTACACAGCTTTCCATGGTTTACCCCAGACGCTTCACATGCCTTGCTTCAATCCACTGACAGCACGTCAACCCCTGTATACCACATGACTCCAATTCACTCTATTTCTTGCCCTCCTTTCACCCTCCTGCATGTTCAGGCCCCGATCACACAAAATCTTTTTCACTCCATCTTTTCACCTCCAATTTGGTCTCCCTCTTCTCCTCGTTCCCTCCACCTCCGACACATATATCCTCTTGGTCAATCTCTCCTCACTCATTCTCTCCATGTGCCCAAACCATTTCAAAACACCCTCTTCTGCTCTCTCGACCACGCTCTTTTTATTTCCACACATCTCTCTTACCCTTACGTTACTTACTCGATCAAACCACCTCACACCACACATTGTCCTCAAACATCTCATTTCCAGCACATCCATCCTCCTGCGCACATCTCTATCCATAGCCCACGCCTCGCAACCATACAGCATTGTTGGAACCACTATTCCCTCAAACATACCCATTTTTGCTTTCCGAGATAATGTTCTCGACTTCCACACATTTTTCAAGGCTCCCAAAATTTTCGCCCCCTCCCCCACCCTATGATCCACTTCCGCTTCCATGGTTCCATCCGCTGACAGATCCACTCCCAGATATCTAAAACACTTCACTTCCTCCAGTTTTTCTCCATTCACAATAGTGATGGATTACAGAATGGACTACAACCAGAGGCCAATAAAATACAAAAAATACAATATATACAACTTGTCTACAACAGAGAGAGGGGTTCAACTCAGTATACCACAAGACAGGACTTAGTCTACATACATCTCCCCCTTGGAAGGTAAACCAAACGGGGTGAGGGTGACCTAAGCGTGGCCGGTCACGGCGTGGGCGGCCATGGCGTGGGTGGCCACAGCGTGTGGGAGGCCGAGCAGCGGGCAACTAGCATTTCACTTTTCAAATGAATACAATCTCTCTTTCATTGTTAGCCATCCCGAGAGAGAGAGAGAGAGAGAGAGAGAGAGAGAGAGAGAGAGAGAGAGAGAGAGAGAGAGAGAGAGAGAGAGAGAGAGAGAGAGACTTCCAAAAGGTCATAAATATATCTGCCGCCGTAGGCGTGCGGGGGATGACAAGCCTTCTATACAGACCTATGGGCGTCGACGCAGAGCCGTTGATCTCGTGTCACGGCGGCGAGACGCACGCCCTTATGATGCTCCGCGCCCGTGCGCTGCCGCACATGACAACATACACGATAATAAAATAATAATAATAAATACATAAAAATAAATAAATAATAATAAAAACACACTGAGTTACGTCTAACAAGGAGAGGGACAAGAACTCTAGCTGCCACCAAAAACTAACTCCCTGCCAACACTGCCACCATCATAAATCCAGCCAACACTGCCACTATCATCACTACCAAACCCCTTACCTTTACCACTAGTATCAAACCTCTGCCAACATCACCACCACAGCTACCAACATCACTCTCTCCAACCAAGAGTAAAATAGAGTAGTGTAAGCGCCTGTACCCCCCCCCCCCCACACACACCACCACCACCAAGCTCTAAAAGTTGTGCAAGACCACCAAACAACCCGCCTCCGGTTGTTCGTGTCGTCTCTGTAATGAACGAAGCAGCAACAGCAGACCCAGGCGAAGCCTCAGCAGCTGCTCTTCGAGATGGATCGAACCGCTATACCCGACCCCACCACCAATCAACCCATGCAATCATCATCAGTCAAAGCTTGGGTTCAACGGACGCAAGTGAATACCTAACTTCATTCATGAGTTTTAATCCACCGTGAGTCTGAGGCGAGTAAGGTACCAGTGTTCCGAGACACGATTTACTTTTTCGAACTGTGGCTCATACCATCTCGAACGGTGAGTGAAGCTTATCTCTTGTTTACTTCCTACTTTGTACGCAATTCGCTCAAGATACGAAAACGATTCGCAGCACAAGGGTTAATTACGTCTTATAAAGGAACTACGCCGGAAATAAACTAGTTACGAATGGGAAGTGAAAACCAGACGAAAATAATGAAGATAATGATACATAAATCATGGAGACAACGGGTAAGGCGAAACTGGTATTAGTGAGGCGAGTAACGAGTCGAGCTGTAGTCGTGTGGACTTTCACTTTTGGAGAGAGAGAGAGAGAGAGAGAGAGAGAGAGAGAGAGAGAGAGAGAGAGAGAGAGAGAGAGAGAGCTTCTGGGTAGGTGTTCTGCTGCTGTTCTTACAGCCACGACAGCAGAACACGTACGTCACTGTACCTGAGGAAACAGCTGTATAATGACCTTTGCCTGCCTGGGGCAGATACTTTCCTCATTATGACCACATTTCCCATGTCCACAGGTTACGCTGCCGGCCACAACGAACCTCGTGTCCCACATTTTGCCTTCCACGCTCACTGTCAAGAAAAGGCATTTCTCTGACGCTTGCGTTTGAGGCATGATATGGGTTCCGGCTGAACAGCCGTAGGGTGCTCAGAGCCGTCACATCCAATAACAGACAATTTGGCACAGTGTAAAAGCACCGACATTTATTCCTCTATTCTCTCTATCGCGTACTTTTTCTTTCACTTTTTATCTGTCCATTTCTTCCACTTTCTTCCTCGCTATTTTCTCCTTCTCTCTCCCTTCCTTCCAGGTCGCTATACATCCCCTGTACGGCAGTAGGAATCCTTGGGGGCACGTGCAGCACGCCTTAGTTGAACGCACACCCTCTCCAGCGTACACGGAGATGCACTGGCCTGAGCATTGAGCTGTAAACAGGACAGAGACATTCCGCTAGATCACAACCTCTGAGCTTCTTAAAAGAGGTTGATGACGCGGACAGTGGACAATTCGTCGAGAGATTTAGAGATAGAGCAACCAGAGGACATGACATGAAACCAAGCGAGAAACTTTTTAATAAGGATGTCAAGAAATATCTTTATAGTGTAAGTGTGTTGGATGAAGGAACATGCTGACTTGAGGACATTATTAATGCAGACAACAGACACAGATTTAAGAGGTTATATGATAAACTTCGAGAGACGGTGCCCTTACAAATGTAAACTCCCTCCCTAGCACAGTACAGACATGTAATTACACACACACACACACACACACACACACACACACACACACAGACACACACACACACACACACAGACCTACTACGTGTACATACAGTAACCACTAGAGACTGTCTGTTCCTCTGTCCACCTACCACAGTCACCATCTTGTGCTCAGGTTTCAAACTCTTCCGCCACCACCATCAATAAACACATTACTTCCAAAGTAAACAGGCAAGCTCTTCATCACCCTAGATCATGAATGTTTAAAACTCAGGTCAGGCCATCTCGATCCGGTATTTGAGTGTGATTAAATCCACACAAGGTTCCTGGTCTCATCTGAAGATGTTCATCTTCTTCAGTCTGCCTTAAGAGGCGCTGTTCTAATTAAACCCTCCCCCAAAATGTCCTGGCCCGCTCCACCTCCTGTGGCCACGAAGCCTTGCTCAACTCTCTGACGTCTTATGTAAAATTCTCCCTCCTTCTGATGTACTCGCCCGACTCCCGTATTCCCTCATACATGAAAATGTTGGCACATGCAAGAATTTGAGGCGGGACAGTGTATCAACGACTGCATCACTGTTGACAACAGCCATCCCGACTGTACTGCCCTCCTGAACACCCTTGACGGCCACCAGATTTGAGCCAATGCCAACCACCTCGCCATCAGTCAGAAACAAACTGCACTTACACACGTCAGCCCTGCTCCCCCTCCACCCCTACTGCCTATCTCACCAGGCCGCAGTCCCCTTCACGTTGTGCAGTTCACCGAACGTCAAACCCTGTCCTACAACTTAATTAAACCTCCATGCTGTCACTGCCGGAATGGAAGAGGACAAGAGAGGGTTAAGTCATCGAGTCTAAAAGCATGATAATGCAATGCAACTCAAGTACCCATTCGTCCTTGTGAACTAATCAGACTATAACCATACAGAGGATAATGCTAAGGCAAGTGCGTTCGTGAGCCTTTAATAATCTAACCACGAGAAGCGAAGATTAATCATACTCATACAACAACATTAATCAACATTAAGGCTCCTTTAAGAATGGTCAAACTCTAGTCAGTCAGGAGTGTCAGGAGGTGGCAGCTGAGGTCAGGAGAATAAGGGGAGCTAGTGGTGTCAGCAATCGATCAAATCCTGTCGCAAGTCCGACAATCACGTCACCAGGGAGCTGACAATGTCAGATGTATATGGCTGGTCAGGAACACGCTAGCTGTCTGAGTGTGGCAACGTCCACAACAGTCTGGAAACGTCCACAACAGTCTGACAACGTCCACAACAGTCTGGCAACGTCTACAACAGTCTGACAACGTCCACAACAGTCTGGCAACGTCTACAACAGTCTGACAACGTCCACACCAGTCTGGCAACGTCTACAACAGTCTGACAACGTCCACAACAGTCTGGCAACGTCTACAACAGTCTGACAACGTCCACAACAGTCTGGAAACGTCTACAACAGTCTGACAACGTCCACAACAGTCTGGCAACGTCTACAACAGTCTGACAACGTCCACAACAGTCTGGCAACGTCCACAACAGTCTGGCAACGTCCACAACAGTCTGGCAACGTCCACAACAGTCTGGAAACGTCCACAACAGTCTGGCAACGTTCACAACAGTCTGGCAACGTTCACAACAATCTGGCAACGTCCACAGCAGTCTGGCAACGTCCACAACAGTCTGACAACGTCCACAACAGTCTGGCAACGTTCACAACAGTCTGGCAACGTCCACAACAGTCTGGCAACGTCCACAGCAGTCTGGCAACGTCCACAACAGTCTGGCAACGTCCACAACAGTCTGGCAACGTCCACAACAGTATGGCAACGTCCACAACAGTATGGCAACGTCCACTAAAGTATGGCAACGCCCACAACAGTCTGACAACGTCCACGACAGTATGGCAACGTCCACAACAGTCTGGCAACGTCCACTAAAGTATGGCAACGTCCACAACAGTCTGATAACGTCCACAACAGAGGCCTCTGTTTGTTATACTAGTTTTCAGAAGGCGAGCGACTTCTGTTGTAATTCTATTCCTTGAGATCAACTGGGCCACGACCCACCATTCAGGTATGACCTGCTGTCTGACCTGACCCTTCAGGGACAGGTCAAGCTTGGCAAGGGTCTAGATACACCAGTGATGAGCCTGAACTGGTGAAGGAGAGAACACACCTTCAGGTCCAGCCTGAACCCTGTCAATCCCTGAAGCTGTGGTACATGAGACTTCTCCCTACCACACCGCCATTCACCTGGGCTGCTGAATAAATCAGTAGGTGCCGCAGGAACCAGTCCTTAACGAGGTCATCCGTCGGGTGCTCGGCCTCGCCAGGTGATTCGCCCACGAGAGATGAAGTGGGCGACTGACGCGATGACTGGGATCTACTGGACCTACAGGCAGGAGGTTGAATTTATACAAGAGCCACTTAATACCCCCCAACCCAGCCAACCGCAGGACCTTCACGGACCACAGAGACCCCCTCCTCACACCAGAGGGATCTTCATGAACCAAAGAGACCCCCCCCCTCCCCACACCAGAGGGACCTCCTTAATAGTTATTACTGTTGTTGTTATCATTATTGTGATCATCACCTCTATTTACTACTACTACTTCTACTACTACTACAACGACTACTACTACAGCGACTACTACTACTACTACCTTCACATACACACACAGACACATGCATCAATGAAGTATACAAAGCCTATCAGGTCACAGTACAAAGCACACACCGTTCACAACATTATACCAACTGACTTACAACACCGGTCCCCTCCACCACTCACACTCTTCCTCCCATATATTCTACACAACACCGGTCCCATCCAATCACAACATTCCATTCACAGCAATTGTAGCGGCCGCTGACAAGCGTCTTAATGAATCATCACCAACTCAGGACACGGCGCCAGGATCGGCCACCATTAACATTCCAGCTCATCTTTGGTGAGCGACGGCCTCAGTAGGGATAAAAAAGTGGCCCCCCGCGAGAAGCTGCTACCATGGATGACCAGCGACGTATACGAGTCATGCAAATATATAAGAATAGCAGATTCGGGCCCTCCGGGCTCTGGCCCACCGGCTCCTGCAGGGGATTAGGCAACATCGGCCTCTCTGGGAATATGAAAAAAAAGTGAAATTCATATCACAAAGACGACAAACGTGTTCTGGGACAAATCCCATTTTTGTGTCAAGACAGAGGACTGAACAGGTATCTTTTTTTTTTCTAAAATCAAAATGTGTTTATCTTATCGAGTTCTTATGATATCACACCCTACCCCTGGAGCCTCATAGGAGCCAAATATTCTCACAAACTTTCATCTCTCTTTATCAGCCCATACGGGCGTGGGAGCAGGACATACTCTCACACATAGAGTCTCAACGTCATATATACGTGTATAATTCTGTGGGTAACTCCGACCCACAAACATCTCCGTCAAGCTCATTAGTTAACTTGTTAATACTTAACAACCTCGTTTATTACCCTCCAACTTCAACCTACCACATCTAAACTCACTCTAGAACCTCTGTCACCCCTCATACTCCACTGTAAATCCTTTATACCTCTCTAAACTCCACCTTCGCCCGTCTATTCCCTCTAAACTCCATCCTCCCCGTCTATCCCCCTCCAAACTCCACCTCAGTCCGTCAACTCCCCTCCAAACTCCACCCTAGCCCGTCTATTCTCCTCCAGACTACAACTAACCAGTTTCTCCTCCACATACCAAATCATAATGTCGTGTTCGAAGGTTGAGCCGTCTTGTGTTCAAGGTCTGAACCGCTGTGTTCAAAGACGGTATCGCTGGTACAAACGGAGCAGGAAAAGAAATGAAGATAAGAGTAGGAATACTTGTGAGAGACACTAGGAAGAAATACAGGATAAGAGATGAAGATAAGAGTAGGAATACTTGTGAGAGATACTAGGAAGAAATACAGGATAAGAGATGAAGATAAGAGTAGGAATACTTGTGAGAGATACTAGGAAGAAATACAGGATAAGAGATGAAGATAAGAGTAGGAATACTTGTGAGACACACTAGGAAGAAAACAAATAGTTGTACTGTCCAGTGAAGTAAGAGAGAAGAGTTGAGAACACACGAAGACAGAACACATTTTTTTCATGCTCGTTTGGTATTATTGTATACCTTTTATTTACGTGTCATTCATGACCCGAAGCCTCAGAGATAAGGAAAAAAAAATAGGTATGGGAGGTGTGTACTGGTACTGGGGAGGGGGGGACCAGGTCAGCCTGGGGTGCTGCTGGGGGAGTGTGTGTGTGTGTGTGGGGGGGGGGGGGGGGGAGGAATGGGGAGGAAGAAGGGTGTGTTCGACACGCACCAACGCACACTGAACACCATTAACCTTATCTCTATCATCTCTTATCGCAATCAAACATAGCTTTTTCTTGGGCTGATGATAAGACCTTAGTGAAGCTGCGAGGGATGATAACACAGGTCATGTTGTGGCCCACCACCAACCCGGGCATTACAGATGCAACAATGATGGTGTGATGATGATGACGATCACAATCTGATCAAATGATGATCATATTGATAAGATATATTCACAAACGCTCAACACACAAACTGTCACTCTAGAAATAATAATAATAATAATAATAATAATAATAATAATAATAATAATAATAATAATGATAACTGCTATCATTACATATATAGAAATACGACAACGGAAGCTTTAAATCTGATATAAATCCTGTAAATGAATATCAAACAATAATTACACCTATGGGTAAGAGCGATTGCACCGCAGGCCCCGTATTCAGCATAACTTAAAACCAGTGCCCGGTAATAAGCGTAACTATAATGCAGGTGGAGCCCGGCAGGGAGCGTGATGTAATCATCATCGTCCCGTAGGAATATAATTTCAGGTGTTAACGCCACTCTGGGATTTCATAATTTGTCACGGCCTGTTAAGAATCATCATTAGCCTTCATTAACGATGCACCACATCCACCGGGATGTTTACAGAGCAATTATCCCCACAAAATCCTTCGAGACGGAACTCTAATGCTGAACCTCAAGCATGTAGACGCCTCTGAGGAGAGATAATGCGTCTAAAATTTGGCAGATAATGGAAGGAATTAGCGGGCGTAGGCGGGCAGGGGGTAAGCGGCTATGGTGCGTGACGATCAAGGTCACGTGCCACCATTTCTGGGTGTGGCGGGGAGGGGGGGGGGGCAAATGTTAAGGGGAGGGGGTATTAGGGTAGGGGGTAAAAGGGAGGGAGGGGTTTACCCCAGAGGCAGCTCCCAGACCACTCCCGCTACATCCGGGTTCGTATTTCCTGCGGGCATGGGGTTGGGTTTACACGTTTCGTTCACGACGAACATGAGGTGTGTATGCGGTAGACCTGATGCTCTACAACAACGTTTTCTGTAAAAAAGAAAAAAATGTAGTGGTAGAAACAGAATTGCACGGCTTACGGCGTGACCTCACCCACCTCTCCCTCCGGCTCAACTCAGGCAGGTGAAAAGAATGTGAAAGTAATCCCATGTAGTATAGCCAGTACGATACGACCGTGGACATTCTACAGGTAAGTCAAAACTTTGGAGAAAAAAAGAAAAACGTTGTTATCAGTTGAGCTGGATGACCAACATTGCGAGACTGGACTCTACGAAAAAAGTCAGATACTTAACGATAACCTGACGTTTTCTACTGATAAGAGATAAAGTCTTCATCTCGCATGTGTGTAATAAATGGAATCATATACTTTTTTGTTTGTTCATCTGTAAGTTAGGGCGACTGACATAACTTCAGCAGGTTCTACGCCCAGGGTAAACTGGTATAGTCATGGTATGAAGAACAGTTTTTAAGACGTCAATGGGATTAATGTTGAACATTATGAAGGAGAATGTTTACACTACACCTCCAGGCTGCTCTCCCTCACTGTGTGTGTGTGTGTGTGTGTGTGTGTGTGTGTGTGTGTGTGTGTGTGTGGACAAGGGATCTCATAAATCATCATATTTCAGACAGCCTTAAACACCTACTTCAGGAGGAGCCACCTGACGAGGGTTGTGCCCCTGGGGCGCTGCAGGTGGCGAGGCCCACACCACAACCCTACCACTGACACCCACTACTACGCCAGCAGCAGTGACCCCGCACTAACCAACCATCACCACCATCACCATCACCATCACCACCACCACCACCATCACCACACCATCACCATCACCACCACCACCACCACCACCACCATCACCACCACCACCACCACCACCATCACCATCACCATCACCACCATCATCACCACCACCACCACCACCACCATCACCACCACCATCACCATCACCATCACCACCACCACCACCACCACCACCACCATCACCACCACCACCATCACCACCATCACCACCACCACCATCACCACCACCACCATCACCACCACCACCATCACCACCACCACCACCACCACCACCACCACCATCACCACCACCACCATCACCACCATCACCATCACCACCATCACCACCACCACCACCACCACCACCACCACCATCACCATCACCATCACCACCACCATCACCATCACCACCACCACCACCACCACCACCATCACCACCACCATCATCACCATCACCACCATCACCACCACCACCACCACCACCACCATCACCATCACCACCACCACCACCACCACCATCACCACCATCAACACCACCACCATCACCATCACCACCACCACCACCATCACCACCATCACCACCACCACCATCACCATCACCATCACCATCACCACCACCATCACCACCAACCACCACCACCACCACCACCACCACCACCACCATCACCACCACCATCACCATCACCACCACCACCACCATCACCACCACCACCAACCACCACCACCACCATCACCACCACCACCATCACCACCATCACCACCACCATCATCACCACCACCATCACCACCACCATCACCACCATCACCACCACCATCACCACCATCACCACCACCATCATCACCACCATCACCACCACCAATACTCTTCTCAGAGAACTCCCCCCCTCCTCTCTCTCCCTCAATGTCCCCACAAGTCATCCACCAGAGTGTCCCTGAGGGCTGGGGGTTGGATGACTGATGACGAAGGTCAGGGTTGAACCCTCCCTCTCCCCCCACAAGTGGTGACCTTCACCCGTCCTGACCCCTACTACAACGCAACACGTCACAACCGTGTCCTGTCCTCTCCCCCCATGGAAATACCTTTCTCGTCTTCTTGTAAATCAGGTCTCTCAATGGGGATCATTACGACGCCCCGCCCATCATTATGTCCCTTAACCACACTTGTTAAACGCCAGACTCCGTTCCTCAGCCTTCCTGAGCCATGAGATAACGAAAATGGCGTGTGGTGGGTTCGCTGTTGTGGTGGAAAGAGAGGGCTCCTCCCCACCCAACACTCAGTCCACGACGAACATCCGAAGCGAAATGCAAACCCGTTTGATGAATCACACACACACACACACACACACACACACACACACACACACACACACTGTCTCTGCTGACTTCATGCATGAAGAGACGCCTCCTGAAGTGAAGGCATTCAAATTTCCTTCATTCTCGGTCCCGCATAAGAGAATGTCTGGACCTGTTGGTGCTGGACACCCTCCCCTCACCCCCCAGCTGGACACCCCCCCCCCACCCCCCAGCTGGACACCCTCCCCTCACCGTCCCTTCTTTTCCCGTTGCTCGCCTCCCAACCCCCTCCACCAGGGCTGCTAACCCCCCCCCCCCACCCCCCCAGCTGCCGACACACACTGTGCATCAACAACATAAACCACTAATTATCCAGACTCGTAATTAAAACTGAATCATTTTTTACAGTTTTAAGGTCATCTTCAGCGTCATTACACCCACACTCTCCAACACCAGAGACCAACACCCCACCACATCCACTCTCCAACACCAGGGACCAACACCCCACCACAGCCACTCTCTCCAACACCAGAGACCAACACCCCACCACAGCCACACTCTCCAACACCAGAGACCAACACCCCACCACAGCCACTCTCTCCAACACCAGAGACCAACACCCCACCACAGCCACTCTCTCCAACACCAGAGACCAACACCCCACCACAAGACATAGCCACTTACCAAACACACAAAACCGCAAGTAACACAACCATCCCTCATCTTCCACAGCGCCATCATCACAGCAACATGACTGATGACTTCTTCATCACACACACACACACACACACACACCACCACCACCATCATCATTCATCAACACACACTCACCACGTCATAAGTAATTCATCATCCATAAGTGAGGAGGAATGGTATCTTAATGGCTATCTAGAGGGGGGGGGAGGGGGTGCGGCAAGGGGCCTGTATGGCCAGCATGTGGTCCATACAGGCCAGGTCTGGCCCACGGGGACGATACATGGGCTAGGGGGTTATAGGGACGAGATCCGGGCCCTAAGGACGAGAACCGGACCAATAGTGAGCCATAGGGACGAGGCCCGGGCCACAGGGATCCGGGAGGAGGCCCAGTGGACGATAAGATCGCGGAAGATCGACGCTGAGGAGAATCAATCTCCCAGATGAAAGAAGAAGGTATTGCCCTCTTGTGTCATCAATACTTCCATCACAATCTCCCAGATGAAAGAAGAAGGTATTGCCCTCTTGTGTCATCAATACTTCCATCACAATCTCCCAGATGAAAGAAGAAGGTATTGCCCTCTTGTGTCATCAATACTTCCATCACAATCTCCCAGATGAAAGAAGAAGGTATTGCCCTCTTGTGTCATCAATACTTCCATCACAATCTCCCAGATGAAAGAAGAAGGTATTGCCCTCTTGTGTCATCAATACTTCCATCACAATCTCCCAGATGAAAGAAGAAGGTATTGCCCTCTTGTGTCATCAATACTTCCATCACAATCTCCCAGATGAAAGAAGAAGGTATTGCCCTCTTGTGTCATCAATACTTCCATCACAATCTCCCAGATGAAAGAAGAAGGTATTGCCCTCTTGTGTCATCAATACTTCCATCACAATCTCCCAGATGAAAGAAGAAGGTATTGCCCTCTTGTGTCATCAATACTTCCATCACAATCTCCCAGATGAAAGAAGAAGGTATTGCCCTCTTGTGTCATCATTCCTTCCATCACAATCTCCCAGATGAAAGAAGAAGGTATTGCCCTCTTGTGTCATCATTCCTTCCATCACAATCAAATGCTGGCTGATCAACCCGTCTCGCAAACTGACCCATTATATAGCCACTCACTCTCTCACACCTCACAATAATGAAGCACCTCACTGATATGTCAAACCCACTGAATCATAATTCCCACTGAATCATGATATAATTCCAAGTGAATCATGATATAATTCCCACTGAATCATAACTCCCATTGAATCATGATATAATTCCCACTGAACCATGCTATAATTCCCACTGAACCATGCTATAATGAATCATGATATAATTCCAAGTGAATCATGATATAATTCCCAGTGAATGTTATAAGATTCATGGATGGTGTAAGCAAGTCCCTGCTGAGTGGGCGACGTGCGCCTCAATCGCCCACAGGGAGGGTCCGAGTGCACGATATGAACTCGCCTCTCCTGGATGTACACAATGAAGAATGAACAAGTCCTTAGGCACAATGAGGCGATCCTTGAGCACTATGGTACGATCCAGATCACACACACACACACACACACACACACACACACACACTCACACACACACACACGCACGCACACACACACAACACACACACACACACACACACACACACACACATAGAAAATGGAGAGCCACAAAACATAGGCTTATATATGATGGTAATACAAAATACAGAGGCGGGGGGTTGGGCACAGGCGTAAAGCCCCCTCCAAACACACACACATAGTATAAGTGCTAGCCTCAAGTGGCCCTCCTCTGCCTCACCTGTGCACTTTAAGATCCCACCATAAGTGTACCAAATAAGGATGAAATAAGCCAGCCATACCCTGATTACCGCACATGAAATACGCCGCTACTCAACCTCTCTCGGCCCTATATCTTTAACCCCTTGAGCACAATGACTCAAAGGCTGTCGTCTGGAAAGGATTAAGTCGTCGTATACGCAACTATCGAGATCCATCAACGACAGTTAAGGGTGAATGGTTTAAAAAATATCCCATTTCGAAAATCGAATCTTGTCAAACCCAACTTTCCGGATAAAACCAAATAAACCTCTAACTCTAACGGACGACCAATGATGCAAACGCACCAACAATGACAGACTTCACCGCCGTAGAAACAAAGACAACAAAGACACACCTACACCACTGAGCCTAACGCATTTCTCAATACGCAAGAACAAGGCTGTACCTACAACTCGTCAGTCATCAGGCGAGCCAATGCAATCTGCGGTGTGATTCCCCGCCGCACACACACACACACACACACACACACACACTACATCACGACACGCGTCCCTGGGAACACAGCCCTACACGATCCATGTGTAAATAACCTTACACAATTTACATGCTCACTTTACACCCGCGACTTACACATTAGTAACGCAATTTACACAAACTCTACACCTAGGGCTTATATACCAACACTTATACAATATAAATGAACCCCCCCTCTGACATATACACCAACTCCTGAAAGAAATACAACAGTACAACCCCCAAAACACACATTCAACACGCCCGCAATACAGCACCAACATAACAACACGAAGCGACATCGCAAGGAAACCTGCCTCTCGACACAACACAACCCGGATTTATCAAGGACCTGCCATGCCCTTTGGGGCGTCAGTGGGCGTCAGGACCGGTGTAAATACGTTAGCAGGCTGTCAGGACTGGTGTAAATACGTTAGCAGGGTGTCAGGACTGGTGCAAATACGTTAGCAAGGTGTCAGGACTGGTGTAAATACGTTAGCAGGGTGGCAAGACCGTCGTAAACATGTCAGCTGGGTGTCAGGATCTGTGTAAATATGTCAGCTGGATGTCAGATTAAAGGACAGGTCATCGTACCCACAACGTGGTAACCGTCGTGCTCAAGGGTCGTACCGTCGTGCTCAAGGGTCGTACCGTCGTGCTTTAAAGCTTCATCGTCGTGATTAAGTGTCGTACCGTCGTGTTCAAAGGGTCCTTAAGATCAATAACTTTTAAGTAAGTTAATCCCAAGACAACATCCTATGAGTCATGATGAGTATGAGGAGTGAGTGAGGTGTGTTGAGGGAGGCGGATGATGATGAGGTGCATGAGGTCGTCTGGGGGCCATGCAACTAGGTAGGGCCAGGGAGAGGAGGGCCCGCCCCGCCCTATGATTCATATCTCGCCCTCATGGCCATACATGGCCGCGTGTGTGTGTGTGTGTGTGTGTGTGTGTGTGTGTGTAATTACATATCTGTGCACATGAAGACCTCTTTCTTTACACCCTTAAGGCTTTGTATCTTCAACATTCCTTTCCTACTACCTTCATTCTTCAATCTATTCCCTTCATTCTTCTTTCGCTTTCACACAAGCCCCCTTCATTCACACAGCCTCTCCACTAGCCACGCTATACCTGAATTCGTCAACACTGGCTACTCGCTGTTCAGTTCAGGTGCGGCTGATGTGTTCCCGCGGCCCCCGTCTCAGAGGAGACGACCTCCACCCTCACTGTAGGGGAACGTGAGAGCCGCAGCTCACACATCATTACTACACGATGTATTGCTCTTCTTCCTATCTTATTTCTCGTCCAAGATGGTCTCCACTTGTGGGTGCAGGGGTCTGCATCTACCCGTGGCATGTGGTCTTCTGGTGAGAATCATCTCGCGTCTCTCACGTCTCCCGCCCCGGCGTGGGCATGTCCATGGCTGACCTCTCTCTCTCTCTCTCTCTCTCTCTCTCTCTCTCTCTCTCTCTCTCTCTCTCTCTCTCTCTTGTAACTTCCATGCCTCACTTCACGTCCAGTGGCTTTTTTGGCCGGCCTGTGTTGGATCCTCTCCAGATGTGTGTGTGTGTGTGTGTGTGTGTGTGTGTGTGTGTGTGTGTGTGTGTGTGTGTGTGTGTGTGTGTGTTTACTTGCGTGCCTTCTCGAGAGCGTTGACCGTACTCGTGCTATATACAAGTTCGGATCCTTCTCATAAACACACATCTCACAAACGCACCTACTTATAGGTCATATATTCCTTTGAGAGTTCTCTTAAAGGGGTTTTGTGACAGGCTATAAGCACTAGGGGTAACCATTCTGTCCCTCTGACATTGGACGTCCATGTCAATACGTCCATGTCAATGGCTTCACTTTAAAATGACAAACACAGCCTGGCGTTATACTCACCATCCCCCGTCACCATTTTGCATACGGCCAAATGTATTTCACCAGTGACGTATCTAAGTCATATCTACACGAGACTATCTATGACGTATCCAGCTAATATCCGAACGAGACAATGCATAACTTGTCGCAGTCTTGAGCGACCCCTCACATTCCTCTCCAAATCTAACGTCGTCTGAACACATAAGTATGATTCCGGTTCCTGAACAACATTTATTCACACTGATCAAGAACCAGGAGCGGCCCCAAGTTCCAGCCCTGTGGTGCACCACCGCTCGCCTTTTACCCAGTCTCAACAGACGCCTCTGACGCGGGTCTTCCGTTGAAGCAATTTTCGAAGTAATGAAGAGGTCCTTCTGTTGATTCCTACCTGAGTATCTATTATCTTTACAAGTCTACCATCCTCCTGTGAGGAACAGGGCCAAACACCTTCTGTAAGGTCCCTCTCTCTCTCTCTCTCTCTCGCCCTTACACATCTGTTGAGAATGCTTCCGTTTCCCACTTTTTGGTACTTACCCATTTTCTCCCTCATTAGAGATTCCTCTTTTGCGCAGAAATACATAGGACTGTTAACTACACAGGCCTTCAAATCCTGTGGTTCACGAGAGCAGCGAGTAATGCATCCTTCAAGGCTCAAATAACCGCAAGAATACTTGTATTTGTAAGTCTAGAAAAATACAATTCTTCAAACGAAAAGGAGTGGATTATAATCGCTACAGCAACGATACACACATAGGCTTGTAAATACACACACACACAAACATATATATATATATATATATATATATATATATATATATATATATATATATATATATATATATATATATATTGTTAGAGGTCACAGTAGTGCGCGTGATCTAGTATATGCAAAAAACCGCAGGAAAATGAAGCACGATAAGTTCCCAAGTGCACTTTCGTGTGATGATCACATTGTCTTCTATCTCATTCTTGTATCTCCCCTGACGATGTGATCTTTACACAAAAGTGCACTTCGGAATTTATCGTGCTTCATTTTCCTGTGGTTATATATATATATATATATATATATATATATATATATATATATATATATATATATATATATATATATATATATATATATATATATATATTTTCTTTCAAACTATTCGCCATTTCCCGCGTTAGCAAGGTAGCGTTTAGAACAGAGGACTGGGCCTTTGAGGGAATATCCTCACCTGGCCCCCTTCTCTGTTCCTTCTTTTGGAAAATTAAAAAAAAAAAAAACGAGAGGGGAGGATTTCTAGCCCCCCGCTCCCTCCCCTTTTAGTCGCCTTCTACGACACGCAGGGAATACGTGGGAAGTATTCTTCCTCCCCTACCCCCGTATATATATATATATATATATATATATATATATATATATATATATATATATATATATATATATATATATATATATATATATATATATATATATATATGTCATTTCTACACTTAAAAGATGCACTTAAATCCTCTGTACACTTAGAGAAGGCAATGAGGGGTCTCTGGAGTGGCGGAGAGCCAAGTTCTTACAGCCAGAGGCGGTCCAGGTGGAAGAATGTGAGCAGTGTAGTAAGTACCGTGCACACAGCTGGTCCAGGTGGGTCCCCTCACCTGTACACGTCATCCCTGAAGCACTTACAAGAACGGTGCGACCCTTGGGCACGACCGTCCGATCCTTGAACACGACGGTACGACCCTTGAACACGACGATACGACCCTTGAACACGACGGCACGACCCTTAAGCACAACGGTACGACCCTTGAACACGACGGTACGACCCTTGAACACGACGTTACGACCCTTGAACACGACGGTACGACCCTTAAGCACTACGGTATGACCCTTGAACACGACGGTACGACCCTTGAACACGACGGTACGACCCTTGAGCACAACGATACGACCCTTGAACGCAACGGTACGACCCGATGTAGGATGAACTCAACTCTGACCTGAACCCTAACGGGAAAAGTGGGGGGGGGGGGTGATAGAGGGACCTGGTATGCAGTCAACCTTATTTCTCATCAACCAATCGAGCCGTGATAAAACCATTCAGATCCATCCCACACCAACCAATCCTTCAACTTTACTATGATGAAGGACTTCATGTGTGTGTGTGTGTGTGTGTGTGTGTGTTTTAGCGGGGCATGAACACATTACCTTGCAGTATTCCCACATAGACGTAATGCAGACGGCCAGTCCAAGGACCGCTAGTTCGAAACCCGTTCGTCTATTTATTATCGAGTCTGCCCACAAGCCAGCTGTCATACCCGGCTACACGCTCCCACAAGCCAGCTGTCATACCCGGCTACACGCTCCCACAAGCCAGCTGTCACACGCGGCTACACGCTCCCACAAGCCAGCTGTCACACGCGGCTACACGCTCCCACAAGCCAGCTGTCACACGCGGCTACACGCTCCCACAAGCCAGGAGGCTCGTCTCTGGTAGGGTGGTGGGAGAGGAGGGGGCCCGGCTGGTGGAGAGGGAGGCGTCATATTCCATGTGGAGTCGGGAAGGATCCACAGCTGACACGACAGACAGCCGCAGGAAGGTCTGTGGTTAACATTACCTCTACCCCTTCCTCTCTACCACACCAACCCTACTTCAACACACACTCTACCCCTTCCTCTCTACCACACCGACCCTACTTCAACACACACTCTACCCCTTCCTCTCTACCACACCGACCCTACTTCAACACACACTCTACCCCTTCCTCTCTACCACACCGACCCTACTTCAACACACACTCTACCCCTTCCTCTCTACCACACCGACCCTACTTCAACACACACTCTATCCCTTCCTCTCTACCACACCGACCCTACTTCAACACACACTCTACCCCTTCCTCTCTCCCACACCGACCCTACGTCAACACACACACTCTACCCCTTCCTCTCTACCACACCACCCTACTTCAACACACACTCTACCCCTTCCTCTCTACCACACCGACCCTACTTCAACACACACTCTACCCCTTCCTCTCTACCACACCGACCCTACTTCAACACACACTCTACCCCTTCCTCTCTCCCACACCGACCCTACGTCAACACACACACTCTACCCCTTCCTCTCTACCACACCGACCCTACTTCAACACACACTCTACCCCTTCCTCTCTACCACACCGACCCTACTTCAACACACACTCTACCCCTTCCTCTCTACCACACCGACCCTACTTCAACACACACTCTATCCCTTCCTCTCTACCACACCGACCCTACTTCAACACACACTCTACCCCTTCCTCTCTACCACACCGACCCTACTTCAACACACACTCTACATCCTACGCACCTCTGTCACACACACACACACACACACACACGTAATCCATATGTTCCGTCCATGTATGATATGTTTTACATTTGCTTTGTACGACACAGACAGCGTCACCTACGTTGCTCTCAGCATCACACATTATCGTGTAACAATACATCATGTATTTCATGTATCCTGGACTCTGCCTTCCCAATGACGGGATGGGGACCCCCTTTAGTTCCCTGGGCCCCACTCGGGCCCACCTGTCACCTTCCTTTATCCATGTACTGTACCCAATACACGCTCTATACTGGCCTCCACCTACCCCCTATATAGGTGCCCCTTCTTCACCCATACTCTTACTAAAATGCTGTTGTCTACATCTCTCTACATAATGAATATTTCTACAACTACAACAAGAGTGATGTAGCATGACCTCACCCACCTCACACTACCTCCATCACACTCAAGAAGTGTGTTACTCCACTTAACCTTCAACCTCTCCACCACTACAACCTTGAGCTCAGTAATGACATCCTGGTATTGTATCCCCAATATTATATATATATATATATATATATATATATATATATATATATATATATATATATATATATATATATATATATATATATATATATATATCTTTCACTCATGCTATCAGTGGAATGCTCTGTCTATGTACAATCAGACAAATAAATATCTTGGCACTGTATATATCACTTGCACCTCACACACTTAACACAACCTTGCAGTTACAACGCCAAACAGTTGTAATCACTTCCTATAACCAGACATTGATACCTGTACAGTGGCAAGCAAGGACAGACACCTCAATGAGCATCATCTTTCACAACACTCGTTTTCTTCCAACACATTCACAATGTAATGCGTTTTACAAACACATTAATTAATCATATATACGTGTTTTACACATTTACGATCACAGACTTTCTGCAACACATCAACACACACACACACACACACACACACACACACACACACACACACACACACATACACACACACTCACATACATACATAACACGAGTCAACACGACGAAGCTCATGGGTTCGAATCCCAGGCGCGTCAGTCGGCCTACACCCAACCAAGGTGTTTATCTTCCCCTCGCGACTGGTCTATGAATACTGGTACCTGGTTTAGGCTGGGGCGAGTGTGAGTGCATACATACACATGAGTAAAGCCACGGTACATACATATACAAGGTTAAGAGACGGGGCAACACCAGAGTAAAACTCTCTACCCTCCACACACACACACGCACACCACATGATCACAATCTCCTACCTTCAACTTAGGTCACTTGACACGTGTGAACCCAGACCTGTACACATCCTGTTGAGACCCCGAGAGCCACAGGACGGCTCTCTCGACCCTGTGGTCATGTAACATAGGGGTGACAGTCGCGGGTGCCACGGACGAAGAACATGGGGTTCAGGTCAAAATTAGCATAACTGGCTCGACCATTTTATCACCAGATGGGGTCAAAGGTCAGCCAGCGTCCCCCCGTCAAGTATCAATCATGTATCAATCACGTATTCAATCATTCCGTACCCACATGGAATCCAGACAACCAGAACCCATCGTTAAAGACGACCCCAGTAATACATAAATAATAATAATATAATAATAATAATAATAATAATAATAACAATAATAATAATAATGATAATGATAATATAATAATAATAATGATAATAATA
This sequence comes from Panulirus ornatus, assembly GCF_036320965.1. Lineage (NCBI taxonomy): Eukaryota > Metazoa > Arthropoda > Malacostraca > Decapoda > Palinuridae > Panulirus > Panulirus ornatus. Next base: position 4,884,729 of record NC_092274.1, read on the forward strand.
ATAATAATAATAATAATAATAATAATAATAATAATGATAATAATAATATAATAATAATAATAATAATAATAATAATAATAATAATAATAATAATTAATAATAATGATAATAAAAATAATAATAATAATAATAATAATAATAATTAATAATAATAATAATAATAATAATAATAATAATAATAATAATAATGATAATAATAATAATAATAATAATAATAATAATAATAATAATAATGATAATAATAATATAATAATAATAATAATAATAATAATAATAATAATAATAATAATAATAATAATAATAATAATAATCAATAATAATGATAATAAAAATAATAATAATAATAATAATAATTAATAATAATAATAATAATAATAATAATAATAATGATAATAATGATAATAATAATAATAATAATAATAATAATAATAATAATAATAATTAATAATAATGATAATAATAATAATAATAATAATAATAATAATAATAATAATAATAATAATAATAATAATAACAAGACGACTTCCGCATTCGAATACCCGTAAAACATACATCAAAATTTGGTTGCTATTGTACATTTCCTCAGGATGATGATCATTATGATATTCCTCTTATTCCCTCAGGATGATGATCATTATGATATTCCTCTTATTCCCTCAGGATGATGATCATTATGATATTCCTCTTATTCTCTCAGGATGATGATCATTATGATATTCCTCTTATTCTCTCAGGATGATGATCATTATGATATTCCTCTTATTCCCTCAGGATGATGATCATTATGATATTCCTCTTATTCCCTCAGGATGATGATCATTATATCCTCTTATTCTCTCAGGATGATGATCATTATATCCTCTTATTCTCTCAGGATGATGATCATTATGATATTCCTCTTATTCTCTCAGGATGATGATCATTATGATATTCCTCTTATTCTCAGGATGATGATCATTATGATATTCCTCTTATTCCCTCAGGATGATGATCATTATGATATTCCTCTTATTCCCTCAGGATGATGATCATTATGATATTCCTCTTATTCCCTCAGGATGATGATCATTATATCCTCTTATTCCCTCAGGATGATGATCATTATGATATTCCTCTTATTCTCTCAGGATGATGATCATTATGATATTCCTCTTATTCTCTCAGGATGATGATCATTATGATATTCCTCTTATTCTCTCAGGATGATGATCATTATGATATTCCTCTTATTCCCTCAGGATGATGATCATTATGATATTCCTCTTATTCCCTCAGGATGATGATCATTATGATATTCCTCTTATTCCCTTAGGATGATGATCATTATGATATTCCTCTTATTCCCTCAGGATGATGATCATTATGATATTCCTCTTATTCTCTCAGGATGATGATCATTATGATATTCCTCTTATTCCCTCAGGATGATGATCATGATATTCCTCTTATTCCCTCAGGATGATGATCATTATGATATTCCTCTTATTCCCTCAGGATGATGATCATTATGATATTCCTCTTATTCCCTCAGGATGATGATCATTATGATATTCCTCTTATTCCCTCAGGATGATGATCATTATGATATTCCTCCTATTCCCTCAGGATGATGATCATTATGATATTCCTCTTATTCCCTCAGGATGATGATCATTATGATATTCCTCTTATTCCCTCAGGATGATGATAATTATGATATTCCTCTTATTCCCTCAGGATGATGATCATTATGATATTCCTCTTATTCTCTCAGGATGATGATCATTATGATATTCCTCTTATTCCCTCAGGATGATGATCATTATGATATTCCTCTTATTCCCTCAGGATGATGATCATTATGATATTCCTCTTATTCCCTCAGGATGATGATCATTATGATATTCCTCTTATTCACTCAGGATGATGATCATTATGATATTCCTCTTATTCCCTCAGGATGATGATCATTATGATATTCCTCTTATTCCCTCAGGATGATGATCATTATGATATTCCTCTTATTCTCTCAGGATGATGATCATTATGATATTCCTCTTATTCCCTCAGGATGATGATCATTATGATATTCCTCTTATTCCCTCAGGATGATGATCATTATCATATTCCTCTTATTCCCTCAGGATGATGATCATTATGATATTCCTCTTATTCTCTCAGGATGATGATCATTATGATATTCCTCTTATTCCCTCAGGATGATGATCATTATGATATTCCTCTTATTCCCTCAGGATGATGATCATTATATCCTCTTATTCCCTCAGGATGATGATCATTATATCCTCTTATTCCCTCAGGATGATGATCATTATATCCTCTTATTCCCTCAGGATGATGATCATTATGATATTCCTCTTATTCCCTCAGGATGATGATCATTATATCCTCTTATTCCCTCAGGATGATGATCATTATGATATTCCTCTTATTCTCTCAGGATGATGATCATTATATCCTCTTATTCCCTCAGGATGATGATCATTATATCCTCTTATTCCCTCAGGATGATGATCATTATGATATTCCTCTTATTCTCTCAGGATGATGATCATTATATCCTCTTATTCCCTCAGGATGATCATCATTATGATATTCCTCTTATCCCCTCAGGATGATGATCATTATATCCTTTTATTCCCTCAGGATGATGATCATTATGATATTCCTCTTATTCTCTCAGGATGATGATCATTATGATATTCCTCTTATTCTCTCAGGATGATGATCATTATGATATTCCTCTTATTCCCTCAGGATGATGATCATTATGATATTCCTCTTATTCCCTCAGGATGATGATCATTATGATATTCCTCTTATTCCCTCAGGATGATGATCGTTATGATATTCCTCTTATTCTCTCAGGATGATGATCATTATGATATTCCTCTTATTCTCTCAGGATGATGATCATTATATCCTCTTATTCTCTCAGGATGATGATCATTATGATATTCCTCTTATTCTCTCAGGATGATGATCATTATGATATTCCTCTTATTCTCTCAGGATGATGATCATTATGATATTCCTCTTATTCTCTCAGGATGATGATCATTATATCCTCTTATTCTCTCAGGATGATGATCATTATGATATTCCTCTTATTCTCTCAGGATGATGATCATTATGATATTCCTCTTATTCTCTCAGGATGATGATCATTATGATATTCCTCTTATTCCCTCAGGATGATGATCATTATGATATTCCTCTTATTCCCTCAGGATGATGATCATTATGATATTCCTCTTATTCCCTCAGGATGATGATCATTATGATATTCCTCTTATTCCCTCAGGATGATGATCGTTATGATATTCCTCTTATTCTCTCAGGATGATGATCATTATGATATTCCTCTTATTCTCTCAGGATGATGATCATTATATCCTCTTATTCTCTCAGGATGATGATCATTATGATATTCCTCTTATTCTCTCAGGATGATGATCATTATGATATTCCTCTTATTCTCTCAGGATGATGATCATTATGATATTCCTCTTATTCTCTCAGGATGATGATCATTATATCCTCTTATTCTCTCAGGATGATGATCATTGATATTCCTCTTATTCTCTCAGGATGATGATCATTATGATATTCCTCTTATTCTCTCAGGATGATGATCATTATGATATTCCTCTTATTCCCTCAGGATGATGATCATTATGATATTCCTCTTATTCTCTCAGGATGATGATCATTATGATATTCCTCTTATTCCCTCAGGATGATGATCATTATGATATTCCTCTTATTCCCTCAGGATGATGATCATTATGATATTCCTCTTATTCCCTCAGGATGATGATCATTATGATATTCCTCTTATTCCCTCAGGATGATGATCATTATGTTATTCCTCTTATTCTCTCAGGATGATGATCATTATGATATTCCTCTTATTCCCTCAGGATGATGATCATTATGATATTCCTCTTATTCCCTCAGGATGATGATCATTATGATATTCCTCTTATTCTCTCAGGATGATGATCATTATGATTTCCTTTTCAATGACACTTTAAGTGTGAATTACTTAAGCTTGCCATACCAGCATGAGTGACCCCCTACAATGTGACCACGTCAATAAATGTGACACCCTAAACAATGGGAGGCCATTCTTCACCAGGTCAAGTCTGCACAGCAACATCTTGTGAATCAACATGTATTGAAAGTGGGCCCTCTATACCTTACCCACTCCACACACCCATTAAAGTTTCACATCTCGTTAAGACAATCACCTGGAAGACAGATAAGGCCAATTAAGTATACATCATCCAGTCAAGGCAGTAATTAGCACCTCATTGACGTCACATTAGCGTAATTTAGCCATAACTTTAATTCCTCTAATTACCTTGGTTGTAATTGTTGTAATTGTGAGTAATCTTTACTTCTCTCTCTCACTCTAAACACATATCATTTACATTATTTACACAACACCCTCACTTAATTACTAATTTCTTATAATCTAATTATACAAACATATTTACATTTGACGATCACAACAAGGAGGCAGATTTCTTACAATCCTGCCATATATCACTGGGTTCTGTACTCATAACTATCATTAACTTATTCATGAGATGACTTACCCATGGGAAGACTTGCACATGAGATGACTTAATCATAAGATGACTTACCCATGAGATGACTTACTCATAAACGAGCTACTGTTCATCGAGCCTAGTTAACGCACACACACACACACACACACACACACACACACACACAAACCATTTTTCTGAATTATAATAAGTGAAGACACAGTTCGCGAAGACAAAATACAGAAATGTAAGGTGTGCGAGTAGTAAGATGGTAACGATTGTTTAACCTGACCACTGTAGTACGATGGTAACGATTGTTTAACCTGACCACTGTAGTGCGATGGTAACGATTGTTTAACCTGACCACTGTAGTACGAGGGTAACGATTGTTTAACCTGACCACTGTAGTACGATGGTAACGATTGTTCAAATCACTTCAACAAAATCTTTTACAATCTGGGTAAAGAAAACGAGATGTACACGGTATCATACTGTCATGGGAGTAATGGTCTATCACCAGCACCAGCACTCTCCAGCAACACGCTCCACCAACATTCTCCAACAACACTACCACCACCAACACCATTAGCAACACACTCCAACACCACCACCAACAGAATCCTTGACGCCCCATAAGGTGGTGTTAGACTCAAGTGTTCAAGGATGCCTGCTAGGATGCGTTCTCATGGGCAGTCCTACACAGGATCATATAGCACGTACACATCCCATTCCTATGTATCCCTGTGTATGTATCCCTGTGTATGTGTATGTATCCCTGTGTATGTGTATGTATCCCTCATGTTGCTCTGTACCCACTATACTCCTGTGCCTCTGTTAGTATTCCTCTATGCGTACATAGGTACAGTACATAGTCTGATATGTGTAGTAGGAAGCCATATGTATACAGATGTATATAGTCAGAAATAGAGAGATCGGTGTATGTACAGAATCACGTGTGTGTGTGTATGTGTGTGTGTGTGTGTGTGTAACCCAATACTGACGGGCTGAGGGCGTGGCCAATGGGTGATTAGGAGATAAGTAGAGTCGTCCAGACCCTTGGAGGGGGGGGGGGGGTGTATAATGGTGCCAGATGGTACCACCGTGGCCAGCTGGTGGTGGTGGTGGTGCCACAACCGCTGGACGACCACAACACTCCACGTCCAGTGCGATAACCTCACCAGCACACTACCGCTAAACAGTACACATGTGACTATGTATCTCTAAATACATATCACATTAGCTATCTATACGTCTCCCTGGCTCCATAAACATATGACACTACCGTTCCACACACACACACACACACACACACACACACATATATATATATATATATATATATATATATATATATATATATATATATATGACACTGTATAGCGTCGTCCTGTAGGGTCATATGTGGTGTACATCTTGTGACGACGTATCCTGGGGGAACCTAAGGTCCCGCGATCAGCGGAACGCATCTTCATGCTGAACTCGCCACCAACACCACCTGCTGTCACAGGTTACATCTACCTTCGTGCCAGGCTACGGTATACCAGAGAGGGTCACTCCCAACCATTACTCGTGGTCATGATTTCCTCCACATGACGCCGGGTTGGAGGGGAGCTGGCACGAAGGTAAACCCTCCCCGAATGTCATCGTTTAGCTGAACCTTATCATCACCATCACACGGCGCCAACCCAGCTCAAGTCACGTATGTGTGGCATCTTGCATCACGTCAACTCCTACACAAAACACGTGACTCATTCTGAGTGGACAAGAATATAATTCGTTGTACATGTCTGTCAGCGGTCAGCATGACGCATTCACCGGCCGCCTGCCCAGGGTCGAGGGCATACCTTCGAATCCTAGTTGCGGCAGTCGGTTCACAGTCAACCCAGCCGTTCATCCATTCCTAGAGGATTTGGTAGATAAAATGTGTGTGTGTGTGTGTGTGTGTGTGTGTGTGTGTGTGTGTGTGTGTGTGTGTGTGTGTGTGTGTGTGTAAATGGTATACATAAATGGTTAAGAGACGGGTGTAAATACGGGTGTAAATCTCTCGCCACAAGATAATGGGAGATATCAAATATGTGAAAAGGGCCTCTCTCTCTCTCTCTCTCTCTCTCTCTCTCTCTCTCTCTCTCTCTCTCTCTCTCTCTCTCTCTGTAAGATAACGTCCTCCTCCTGTGAACCCATCTGTCTCCACTTATTTTCCGCGTCACAAGATGACCCTGATTACAAAGCCTATTCTTATATCCACGTTCTCTTGACGCGACCTTTGTTCCTCCTGTTCGTAATATAGGCAACCCTATTATTTACATGCTAAGGGGGAGGACAATTACGTCCCCCGTTCATCCTGTAGCTAATATAGTGTCACTTTAATTCGGTGCTAAGGGATGTGTGTCCCACGTTCATCCTGTGATTAATACAGACGCCCCTTAGTTCCATGCCAGGGGATATGCATCCCACGTTCATCCTGTAGTTAATATTCTCGGCCACTTCACAGACGATAATATAATCAGAAAACGGGATCTGGTCACTTTACGACTACTTGCGGGTACAATAATAATGCATACGTTTCCTATCTCGTCTTAGCTGTGCAATAAACATCTCCTAAATGACATAAAGATATCAGGATTCTATTTGACTGACTAATAGTTTGTACCTGCTTCTGGCTTGTTCGTTCGTTCGTTTGTGTGACCAACAGCACCGTACCTGGTACTAGTCCGTTAGTCAGTGTGACCAACAACCTCCACCTGGTACTGGTTCGTTAGTCTGTGTATGGAGTGGCTCCAGCCTGTGTTGACAACATGGGAACTTGTAGGATGGACCATGTTCTAAAGTCCCCCTTACATTTGTAGGAGGAGAGGAAAGCTAGACACCAGCTACATCATCACTACCCTAACCCTACGCAATCCTACACCATCCCTACGCCAACTCTCAGCTATCTCCATCATAACTACGCTAACCCCGAGCTATCTCCATCATAACTATGCTAACCCCAAACTATCTTCATCATCACTTCGCTAACCCCAAGCTAACTACATCATCACTGTGCTAACCCCAAGCTATCTTCATCATCACAACGCTAACCCCAGGCTATGTACATCATCAATACGCTATAGTCTCCCTCCCCAACAGCTCACGACTTGGGATTCAGGTTACCAGCAAGTCATTACTGAAGGGTCTAATTTCCCTTACAACACTGGAACACGCTCCTCATCCCCCTGATGCCAACATGACAGGGTCCGATTCCACAAAAGCTCGTCACCTATGATTTGAATTCCACTCAAAGGACGACCTTACTCCTCTGACCTTTACAACAATGGAGACCTTGATCTTTTGTAACACTGACATAAGTCTGGATACTCCAACACCCATCAGTGGTTAAGACCCTCTACCACTAACCCATAATCAATTAGATCCTCTAGTACCACTCACTGATGGTTTAGATCCACGAACACTAGCCACTAGTAGAGTGAATCCTCCAGCAATACCCATCATTGTTTTGGATGCTCCATCACAACATGCTGATAGGTTGGATCCTTTATTAATACCTAATCAATAGTCTGAATCCCTCAGGAGTGACATTTAATGGTATGGATCCTAAAGTGCTACCAATTACTGGTCTAGACCCTATAGCACAACCCATTAATGGTACGGATCTTATAGCACAACCAATTAATGGTCTAGAGCCTACAGCACAACTCATTAATGGTTTTAAGCCTATACCACTACTATTACATGTCTGGAGTACTTAGAGGTCAATCCCAAGTCTTTTGACTTTTCAAATTGAAATGAGGAATGACTGAATACCATCTAAACCTCTTAATAGTCACAAAAAAAAAAGTGTATGTTTCGACCACTGAACCCCCAGTAATGATACTGTGAACAACTAACCTCTAATAAACACTGAAAAAGTCTATCACTGTACCTCTCACATGCATTAAAAAAACGGATCATTGAACCTCCACTGCGCATTAAAAAGCGAATCACTGCGCCTCTCACAAGCACTAAAAAGAACACCACTAAACCTCTGATGAGCACTTAAAAAAGCGGCCCCTTAAAGACCGTGTCTGGAAAACATCAACAAAACATGACAGCGTAAATGGCGCCCTCGCATCGTGTGTGTGTGTGTGTGTGTGTGTGTGTGTGTGTTAAGGGTGATCATACTCCCTTGATATAGACACTGTTCTCAGAACTCCCCACACGTTACGTATTCCACCATTATCTTCCCTTAACTGGACTCAGTGTGTGATTTATGCAAGCAGCGAGGTTGAAATCAAACCCCCCGCCAGTAGCCAATTTCGGACAGGTAACGACGAAGAGATGGACGACGCAGGAATCTTAATGTCGTCGCTTCCTCGGTAAGATAAGGTCCGTCCAAGGCCGCTCACAAGGTTTGAACCCTGAAGTACGACGCTGAGAACCTTGAGTAGGAAGTACGACGCTGAAGTACGACGCTGAGAACCTTCAGCAGGAAGTACGACGCTGAAGTACGACGCTGAAGTATGACGCTGAGAACCTTGAGCAAGAAGTACGACGCTGAAGTACGACAATGAAGTATGACGCTGAGAACCTTGAGGAGGAAGTACGACGCTGAAGTACGACGCTGAAGTACGACAATGAAGTATGACGGGACGAAACTTGAGCGTGAAGTACGACGGTACTAGCCTTGAGCGCTAGATCACGACCAGACCATCATACTCTGGGGAATTGTACCTCTGAAACTAAGCTCTAGAGCCGTACCGTCGTGCTCTAGAACCGTACTATCGTGCTCTAGAACCGTACCGTCGTGCTCTAGAGCCATACCGTCGTGCTCTAGAGTCGTACCGTCGTGCTCTAGAACCGTACTGTCGTGCTCTAGAACCGTACCGTCGTGCTCTAGAGCCGTACCGTCGTGCTCTAGAACCGTACTGTCGTGCTCTAGAACCGTACCGTTGTGCTCTGGAGCCATACCGTCGTGCTCTAGAGCCGTACCGTCGTGCTCTAGAACAGTACTGTCGTGCTCTAGAACCGTACCGTCGTGCTCTAGAGCCGTACCGTCGTGCTCTAGAGCCGTACTGTCGTGCTCTAGAACCGTACCGTCGTGCTCTAGAGCCGTACCGTCGTGCTCTAGAACCGTACTGTCGTGCTCTAGAACCGTACCGTCGTGCTCTAGAGCCGTACCGTCGTGCCCTAGAACCGTACACCGTCGTACGTAAGGGGTCAAATCCTTCATACAAGACACTGCAAGATACACATCACTAGTCCACACATATAGTTGCATCAAGAAGATCAGCGCCGTGGCAGTTTTTGGCAGCGACCAGCAGCAGGAATGCTGTGTGTGTGTGTGTGTGTGTGTGTGTGTGTTGGAGTTGTGGTAAGGATAGTGGCAGTCCTGCCAAGGTAATGTAGTGGCCGGCGCAAGGCTGGAATCCGATCTCCAGGCCCAGTGTTCGGTTCTCCCGAGAGAGAGAGAGAGAGAGAGAGAGAGAGAGAGAGAGAGAGAGAGAGAGAGAGAGAGAGAGAGAGTGTTACAGAGAACCCTATAAGATCAGGACAAAGGCCACGGGCCACTACCCAAGGGTCGTATCATCGTGCACACCTAAGGGTCGTACCGTCGTGCACACCCAAGGGTCGGGAAATCGTCCAGCTACCTGGTCCTATAAATTTGGATACATACATAAAGGTAATTGGTTACTATACGTTTCTATAATACCGACTCCATGTTGGTGAGAAGCGATGATAAACATTGTGGATGATCTTGTGTCCTGATAACAAGGCATCTTCCAGGAGACGATGCTATACTTCGTGGATCCAGCACATAATTTGGTCACTGACCATCAGGTCTTGTGTTATCTGTCCTTCTCATGTGCTGCCATGTCCTCCAGCAGATAACATGGTCATAGACCATCAGGTCTTTTGTTTTACCCCTTCCCACATACCACAGGAAGGGAGGCTGGCATAACCTGCTACGTCCACAAGGACCAGAGGATCTTTGGGAAGGTTACACGACGCCATCAGAACCCCCTTGTGTGTGTGTGTGTGTGTGTGTGTGTGTGTGTGTGTGTGTGTGTGTGTTGAGGGGGGGGGGGGTAACGAGGCCATAACAAGTAAATAATATACCATCACAGTAAACACAGTAGTGTTGGCGGACCCCAAGGAACTAGCAGGATGGTAATGACTGGTATACTTCCACACACACACACACACACACACACACACACACACACACACACACACCTGCCCACCTACCACCTACAACCACTACAGCCGCCCATCTACAGCCACCACCACTACTGGATGCGTAGCGCCGTAAGCAGCCTCAATGTGCCTGCTTTCCTTACGCAGAGCCCTCAACGCAAGACCTATATTTACGCGGATGTATCCATACAAAGACAGGCTTCAGGCCCAGTGTGGTGCCGCTACACTGTCTCTACAGTAGCATATATAGTGTCTACAGTCGCAACGGATGTATAGCCTTAATAGCTATATAGTCATTAATAGCCTCAATAGCTATATAATCACCTATAGCCTCAATAGCTATATAGTCACCTATAGCCTCAATACCTATATAGTCATTAATAGGCTCAATAGCTATATAGTCACCTATAGCCTTAATAGCTATATAGTCATCAATATCCTCAATAGCTATATAGTCACCTATAGCCTCAATAGCTATACAGTCACCTATAGCCTCAATAGCTATATAGTCACCTATAGCCTCAATAGCTATATAGTCACCTATAGCCTTAATAGCTATATAATCACCTATAGCCTCACCAGCTATATCACCAAAGACCATCTCCCATGGGTAACTCTACACTTCCACAACTACACCTGCGGACAAAGTCTCTCTTGAGGTGTATCAAGCTGAGACAATCTCTACGAACCAGTTCTACACGTCTTGCCAGAGGGTACGTGTCCGTGGCGTTCATGTCTCTGCTGAGGTAGTCAGAGGGTACGTGTCCGTGGCGTTCATGTCTCTGCTGAGGTAGTCAGAGGGTACGTGTCCGTGGCGTTCATGTCTCTGCTGAGGTAGTCAGAGGGTACGTGTCCGTGGCGTTCATGTCTCTGCTGAGGTAGTCAGAGGGTACGTGTCCGTGGCGTTCATGTCTCTGCTGAGGTAGTCAGAGGGTACGTGTCCGTGGCGTTCATGTCTCTGCTGAGGTAGTCAGAGGGTACGTGTCCGTGGCGTTCATGTCTCTGCTGAGGTAGTCAGGGGGTACGTGTCCGTGGCGTTCATGTCTCTGCTGAGGTAGTCAGAGGGTACGTGTCCGTGGCGTTCATGTCTCCGCTGGGGGAGGAGTCTCCAGGAAGGATCTGTCTTCGTCTAAGGCATCCTTACCAAGAAGGAGACATCTCCCTCCGAAGGATTCAGTGGCGCGCAGGGCAAGATGCATTCGGATAATGTGGTGCCCAGGCCGGATCCAAATGGGTAAAATCCATGTCACTTAATGAGACCCCAGCATTTACGGAAGATCAACTGTCCCCTTAATACAAGACTTTAGCTGTTAGCCTTATCAACTCTAGCCTTACACAACAACAACAACAACAACAACAATAATAATAATAATAATGATAATAATAATGATAATAATAATAATAATAATAATAACAATAATAATAATAATAATAATAATAATAATAATAATAACAATAATAATAATAATACAATAACTGGCATGAACATAACCCCTTGTAATGACCTCATGAAACATTAATTACCTTAATTAGCGGAGATATGGCTTTTAACGCCCCCACTCGAGCGTCAGCCTCGCCCTTATGCGTAACCGCAGTACTTGAGTGTTATCGAGGCAGAGTAGGTGATAACGGAACAGCTTACATTTCTTAGGAGTCTTCTGCGAGCATGTTAAACCTCTTTAACACGACGGCACGTCCCTTGAGTATGACGGCACGACTCTTGAGCATGACAGCACGACCCTTTAGTACGATGGTACGACCCTTGAGCACGACGGTAAGATCCTTGAGCACAATCGTACGACTATTGGGTATGATCCACCTTGCCCTCAGGGTCAGGTCAAAGGGTCGTACCATCGTGCCCGGGGTTCGTAAAGTCGTGCTGGAGGGTCGTATCGTCGTGCTGGAGGGTCGTAACGTCGTGCTGGAGGGTCGTATCGTCGTGCTGGAGGGTCGTAACGTCGTGCTGGAGGGTCGTATCGTCGTGCTGGAGGGTCGTACCGCTGTGCTGGAGGAACCTAACATAAAAGCCTCTCAATATCCTCACCTGATCAAAATAGGCCGCCAGCATCATCTTGAGAACGTTGTCTTGTACTGCTCCTCCCTCACGACGCAAGGCACTGCAGGCCGTCACACGTGGCACAACTCCCTCACGACGCAAGGCACTGCAGGCCGTCACACGTGGCACAACTCCCTCACGACGCAAGGCACTGCAGGCCGTCACACGTGGCACAACTCCCTCACGACGCAAGGCACTGCAGGCCGTCACACGTGGCACAACTCCCTCACGATGCAACGCACTGCAGGCCGTCACACGTGGCACAACTCCCTCACGATGCAACGCACTGCAGGCCGTTACACGTGGCACAACTCCCTCACGACGTAACGCACTGCAGGCCGTTACACGTGGCACGCACCACGTGCAGAACTTTGCCCGTCACGTCACACTATCTCTTCCTCTTGTCTCGTCTGCCTTCCTCACATGTACACACACACACACAGTCCTCCTTACAGTCCCAGTGACGGCTTGAGGTCCAATGGCATCGTGGGGTCTTGATTTACATGTGCAGTGATGCAACTTTGGAAGCGTAAAAAACGCTCTTCATTCCTTGTGAATAAATTCCCTCGTCTCCTTTTGCATTACTTCTGTGCAAGTTGAGGGAAGTGTGTGTGTGTGTGTGTGTGTGTGTGTGTGTGTGTGTGTGTGTGTGTGAGTGTGTGTGTGTGTCTTCGGGTATGCAAATTTCATACGTAGAGAGTCTATGAGGAGGTTGTATTCTGGGTCGCAAGGTGGACAGACCACAGGATGGTCCTGCGACACAAAGAGAGCCTGTTGGTAGGACCTTTAGCGATAGACAACAAGGAGGCCGTCTGGCACCAAGACAGCCTATCGGGAGGTCCTGGAGCACCAAGATAGGCTACAGGGACGTCCTGAGGTACCAAAATAGTCTACAAAGACGCCCTGGGTTACCAAGATAGTCTGTTGGTAGGTCCTGGGGCACCAAGATAGCCTATAGGGAGGTCTGGCGCAGCAAGACGAACCCACAAGCACAGGCCAGTAACCAGGCTCCCTGAAATGCACTGGAACATCACACCAGTGGATGAAGAAAACCCGTCACAGCTTTCCGTGGGGCGTCGTGACGTGGGGCGCGGGGCGTCCTGGGGGCGGCTATCCACCGGGGTCGTCCAGGTCTCTACCGGCAGTCTACCGGAAAAGCCTCTGGGGGGAGGGTGTGTGTGGTGCGGCAGCTGGGTGGCCTACCGGGAGGAGATGGGCGCCGCGCAACGTCTGGCACTGCCGCCTGCGTGTTGCCTACTGGCAGACTTGCCTCTTGCCGCCCCACACGTGCTGCAACCCCCCCCCCCCCCCCCCCCGTCCCCGTACCCTACCCTACCCTCAACCCCCCCAACCACCACCATCACCCACAGCCCCTCCCCCATCCACGTAAACAAACACTCCTGCAGGTGGTTTGGGGGATGGGGAGGGGAGGGGTTTCTTACATCGACGACACTCCAAAACGACAACGTGTACTACAACCTTCCTCCCTCCTTCCCTAATCTTCCTCAGGTGCTGAACGACGACTTTTTCTTCACTCAGTTGCTGAGCGACACCCCAGAACGACAACGGTGTGCCGATTCGCGAGCCTTACAAACGAAACGACAGCGGCGAAGTAATGCACGTCGGTGCATTACTGACCTGAGCTCCGTACACGACAACCACGACGGTACGACTCTTAAGCACGAGCACGCTGCGTCTGTCCAGTGGTACGACACTAAGAACGACAGTGGGACCATTGAAAATAACAATACGACCCCTGAGGACAGCGGTACGACTGTGAGAAGAGATGGTACGACTCTTCTTTGACGGCACGACACTTGAGTACAGTGACACGACCACCAGAACAACCCATCAAGCAGGACGGTGCGACCCTGGAGCACGACGTTACGACCCTGGAGCACGTCCGTACAAACGTTGGGATGTGCTGGCAAAAGAGATCTGACATGTAAGCCAAGTTCTTACCATGCCCAATGGTCGCGCCGTCGTGATCAAGAGTCGTGTTGTCATCGCACCGTCGAGCCCAAGGATCCAACCGACGTGCTCCCAACCTAATACAACATCAGCGACAACTCCACCTGACGAACACCCCCAGCCAACACCATCTCCACTTTCCGTCACCCTCTCACCTTCGTCACCAGCGACATTACTCTGAGATGCCTCTAAACTATGTCGTAACTTCAAAAAGACTCTTCAGACGCTACTGAGGGGAGAGGTACTACCCGTCAAGAGATCAAATATTTGAACACCGCAGGTCAGCAATGGCGTTCGCTCAAGTACACACCTAGATGACTGGAGCAAAGTGTCCGGGTCGTGGGGCTGTTACGAACACACGCAAGTATCAGGGTCCCTACCATGTCAACATAGCAGCTGACTACAAGCCTTAACAGATACCTCCAGATAAACGATCATTGGCATAAAATCTTAAATACTTCCACAGCAGTATAGCTTTCAGTCATCAACCCATACTTATCTTAAAGATTCAATTACCTTCGCTTAGTCCAATAAAGCTTGTCATTACTTTAAATGTCCATTACACAATATCGTAATAAACATCATACATCCAAAAGTGTAAACAAGCGAACCTAAAAGGAATTTCCTTTATGATAAAAGACGAAATATCAAGTTTAGTCAACTAATCTTTAGACAAATCAATATGTATCACTAACATTATAATACACACCCTTGTTGACTTAAAGGTAAATCATGGTTCACCTTCAATATTCCTTAAGGCAATAGACGATAATTCAGGTGTCACTAATTATGTAGGAATCACATTCGGGTCTTCATTATTGAATACATACATATCATACAGGGAAATATAGAGATAAATGTACCTATGCTTGCAAGTATACATATATAATTCTACAGGTAAATTTACGTATACAGTTAAGTATACATATAATTTTGTAAGCAAATTAAGCTTTAAGTTGAAAGGCTCTACACATATACATAATGAGAATATACACAATATGTATGTATGATGGTAGTTGTAGAGGCGATATGTACATGGTAATGATATACGCCAACTACTGACATCAATAGGTTCAAATCTGACTCAACGAAATTAGTAACATATACTTAACTCTGAAACAAGTTAGCCTACTTAATGCCCCTCACGAAGCCTATCTAAATCCCTTACATAAACCCACGTACAGACAAGATGCACTCGATTTATACCGTATAAATAGTTCAAGTTACTTAATTACATTTTCTTCAAAGTTACTTAATTACATTTTCTTCAAAGTTACTTAATTACATTTTCTTTTCTTCAAAGCTACTTAATTACATTTTATGTAATCTTACCTGCAAGGCTTGGTGGCGACATGACAGGGGCCCTTCACAAGTACCCACCACAACACGGGTCTTACTCCACTCCATAAACAACCACTTGAAACAAAAGAGAAACAACTCTCTCTCTCTCTCTCTCTCTCTCTCTCTCTCTCTCTCTCTCTCTCTCTCTCTCTCTCTCTCTCTCTCTCTCTCTCTCTCTCTCTCTCTCTCTTCCACTTAAGAGGCTGGCATTATACAAAGTAAATTTGTTCGCTGTGCGCCAGCACCGACCATACCCCGTCACCACGGTCCACCACAGATTGAGTCAAGACGCAGTTTGTTGTGGGGAACACATGTAAACTGACACACACACACACACACACACACACACACATGTACACACACGAGGAAAAGCAGCCTAAATTATTTTATATTTGTTTTTACGAGATGGATCACAATTGGCTAAATCAGTGTGTGTAACATATCTTACATAACCCTGACTGAAACAGTTTGACATAAAACATATATATCTAGTCCTTCTCTACCTTTGGGAAATATATTTTCCTCTAACAATCAATCGTCTAAGATGAAGTAATTAAGCGATACTTATATAACGCGGGAGACAGCGATAAAGCAAAATAAAATATATATATATATATATATATATATATATATATATATATATATATATATTTTTTTTTAATTTTCCAAAAGAAGGAACAGAGGTATATATATATATATATATATATATATATATATATATGATAATAATAATAATAATAATAATAATAATAATAATAATAATAATAATAATAATAATTGATAAAAAAAGAACAATACTAACTTGAGATACGTCGTTTTGTAATGGCTTTCATGTATGTTTAAATCTTAACTTATACGGCGTTGCCAGGTTCGTACCCCGTGACTCTGACGTCATGCAGCCTGGCCACCAGCGGGCGACCCTGAACCACCCTCCCACTTGGGTCGTTAGTGACCTAATTTCTGCACTCATGTATACCCATTTAGTATATCAGAATCTCATTAAGTCCACTTATATACAATACAAGGGGTCACTTGACGTCCGTGTGACGGTACAGTACAAACATTTAGCCTAGACAGATTTGTTGATATCTCATATTCCTTTTTTCAGTCACCTATATGTGTTAATGTAAACAATAATGTAACTTACACAGTCATGAATGAAGGTAGTCAATAATGTAACACTCGTGAATTATATGTAATCAATGAATATGTAATAAATATGTAATCCATATCGTAACAAATAGTCGTGAGTTTAATAGTGAACAAAAACAGTCCTGAATTATACGTAAACAATGCAAAAATAAGTTGTAAAAATAATGTAACAAATACAGTCGTGAATTATATGCAATTAACAATGTTACAAATGCAGTCGTGAATTATATGCAATTAACAATGTTACAAATACAGTCGTGAATTATATGCACTTAACAATGTTACAAATACAGTCGTGAATTATATGCAATTAACAATGTTACAAATACAGTCGTGAATTATATGCAATTAACAATGTTACAAATACAGTCGTGAATTATATGAAACTCATGAATGGTTCAGAACTAGGACATAAATCATACTGATGACTTGATCATTAACCTAACCTGATTTAACGATGTCGGTTTAATGAATCATTATATCCGAATCATATGTAAAAACATCTCACATCAATAATGAAACGCTGGGCGCGAAGGAATGATATACAGTGATGGAAATTCTAATCATGACGTTTTCAGACACACAAGAGTTTTGTCAATATCAACTCTTTGTTTTTTCACATATAACGTAAAGAAAACGAGCAACATAGTCTTGCGAAGGTCCTGGAAGCACTGAGAAATGTGTAGAATGAGGGTTCACTATATGGAACTATGAAGTGAATCAAAGGGTGGGTGAGGGGGCGAAGGTCCTGGAATCACTGAGAAATGTGTAGAATGAGGGCTCACTATATGGGAGGACTAAGATAGGCATGTTTGTAGGTACGGTAGTCCCGACGGTGTTGAATGGAGGCAAAGCATGGGTTTTAGATGAGAATATACGAAAGAAGGGTTGATGTGCTGGACATAAAATGTCCAAGGATAGTATATGGTGTGAAGGGGTGGGTTGATCGAGTAAGTAGTGGTAGGACAAAAGAGAAACGTGTGGGGATAAGAAGAGTGAAGTTGCGAGAGCTGAAGAGTGTGTGCTGAAATGGTTTGGACGTATGGAAAAGATGAGTGAGGAGAGGTTGAACAAAGGGGATACATGTGTCAAAGTGGAGGGAATAAGAACGAACTGGAGATGGAAGGATGGAGTGAATATGATAATCAATGCACGGGCCTTAGCATGCAAGAGGATGTAAGACGTGCATGGGATAGAGTGAATTGCAGTGATGTGGCATAGTGGGGAAGACTGGCTGTCAACGGGTAACATCAAACGGTCAGGGAAAACCACGGTAAGGTCTGTGGGGCCTGGTTGAGGATAGGGTGTTGCGATTTCGGAGCATTACACATGACACCTAGAAAATGGATGTGAACGAATGAGGCCATTTCTTCGTCTGCTCCTGCCGCTATCTAGCTAACGCGAGGAAACGGCGAACAAATATGAAAACGAAATTATCTTAATTATAATAATACACGTATTACTACATTGTTGAAGAGCTGTTGTTGTTCTGGAATCCTTGATATATACACCCAGGTATTTGCACACAGAACCAATAAACAATCCCTTAAATTATATTTATGTAAAATGCCAATGAATGTGTGAAAGACTGCAATCAATGGGTCACATACATGTAATCTACTGACCGGCGAACACGAAGGTTTAGTCAGGTGAGAAAGAACATTATGCTTCTTTGATTCCTACTGTCACACCGTCTCTTCCATAAATAATTGACATGATAGAAACCAACACAATATTAACTCTCAATGTATCCAGTGAATATCTGTTTTCAATTTCTTGCAAAGCAGTTACGATAGTTGAGTTTTCAATATTCATTTACCCTTGAAGTGTGGTAATCTTCTCCTCCCCTAACTAATATTACAACCACAGCTAAGAAAATAATAATTGTTTATCATATTTGAAATATATACACAAACCTAACAACGGGATTAATACAATCATTACAACTGAAGAAAATGACGACCAATGAGGCAAACTGTCCACAGTGTGTTAAGTGTACTGAAATTAATAACGTTCTTACGTTATAATTTTATAATCATTACTCTTAAACCATAATAGATACACATACAATATACATATCGACCTTCTGAAATTACTGAAAATGTAACTACAGACAATTTACACCAGTTATCGAACACAATCACTCTCGTAACGGCTGACCACATGACCTTCAAGTTTAATTAATAATTACCACGGTCAGTTAAACAACCTGACTACACCAGCTCGTCATCAAGTGTCGCATCAAATGATCTGTGTTTCCAGTCACGTCAGTTGATGATTTGGAGATGCGGCGTCGGTGCAAAATGCCTGTGTGCCTCACTTTCTGATTGATCACGAAGCAGGAGTCTTACAATTATCATTATTACTGCATTATTCGTTATCTTTACATAAGTATCTGAAATATCATGAAAGGCAGAGTCTTATAATTCTTATCATTACTGGATTATATTTTTGGAGGTCATTTTCACATTAACTAAATCTATGTTAATGTTACCTTAATTCCATCATCACATCAACTACAAGCAAAATTCGCCAGTCCCAATCTAAGTTAACCTATTTTTCATTACCCCATCTTCCCTAACTTAACCTAAGTTCAAACCACCTCACCCAACTTGACCCTACTCAGCATCTTAACCTTCTTCTTTGCCAATATTTACAGTTGCTGAATCTAGAATAGAGATGATACTGTCGCCTGTTGTGTTGTCAAAATCAATTCTATATCATGAAAGTTGTTACGTTTCTCTGGTGTCTACACAGCACCACGGGACTAGATAGTGCGTGTGTGTGTGTGTGTGTGTGTGTGTGTGCGTGTGGGGGGGGGGGCGACCATGATGGGTGGCGGAGCAGGAATGTGGGTGGCAGCCGACCCGACCAGTCTGGATGGAGTGAACACCTCAAGAATAGATGATGCGTGTGGGGCTGGATGTTGCTGTGGGCGGCGGCGGTAAAGTCGGTTGCCGGGCGGCGTGTGTGTGGGCGGCCAGGGGTGGGTGGCGAGGTGTGGGCGGCTGGGGGGGGGGGGGGGAGTGTGAGGGCGGGACTGGCAGGCTGGAGCGAGGCTAGTAAGGTTAGCGGGCATGGAGTAGGAAGCGTTCATACCAATATTCTTCCTCAATAATTAACAAGCCATACATAACATTATAAATATTCATCATATCTCGAGCATATATGAAGAAAATATGAGAGAATTAAACAATGATTGGCCCATCGTCACCTACCTTGACCCAGCCTACCTCAACCTTACTGATCCTTAAGCAAACCAACCTAACCTGTAGCACTTGTGGCTAAATTTAACCTATAGTTAGCCTAACATTTCTAAGGCTCTCCCTCCACACACACACTCACACACACACACACACACACACACACACACACACAGAGTCATATTCTATCCAATGGGATCTTGTCTTCTGGGACTATCTCAGACCCACCTCAGCCACCGTGTGGGTGGTGAGACCCACATAACGCTGACACAAAGATGGTGTCATGTTGACTCCCTCTGCACGAGCGACAGTGGCAGAATGGTTACTACACCACCGCCCGCCTCACGATCATGACACACTCGGAGTTCTGTCGTCCTGCAGTTAAGCAAAGAATTCCATTCCTTCTCAATACATCCAGACAACCAATACCATAAAGGCTAGATACTAACCAGGTAGTAATACATCGCTGGCGACTTTAACAGGTCTAAAAAGTCTTTGCTAAGGTGGTAATAATCGATGTGAACCCACATTTCTCAATACAGTCGTCAGTGTGTGGATCATCAAGTTTCGTGGAAGGTAAGCCTCCTCTCATACTGCATCAATTTCCGCCTCTACCAACCACGTCATCAACTCATAAGGATTGATGACGTGATGGGAAGACGTGCTCAATCTATGGACGACGCATTAAGCGGGTCCCTACAGTGCATTACCCAACCATAATACCGTCATATTGGTCACCTCTGGGGCGGCGCAGCCCCACTCCGTCTCCTGAGATTTTATCTCCTGAGACACAATGTCCCTTAAAATTTTCTCTACGGGGACACTGAATCCTGAGATTTTGACTGGAGGGACACTATCCCTGAGATTCTTCCTAGGATTCTGTTTCCTTAGAGTTTGCATCTAGGTTCTAACTCGTAGATAATCTGTTTTCGTCGTCTGTAAGTCACACGAAAATCTCCGGGTATTTCAGGATGCAAAGTAGATAACTTTCAATCGCCGAAACAATTATACGAACCAAACTTGGAGTATTATTTCCAGGAATTCATCATAGTACTGGTAAGGTTTTTAGGAAGTTAACACCATGACGTGACCCTGACCCAGCCAGCAGGCACAATGGGCGGAAGCCTCAGGCGTGAGCCAGCGCCTCTCAGCTGATCAAATAAACAAAACACAGCTGACTGGATGGGACGCGACGCCCCGCGCAGGACCTGGACGGGACGCGACGCCCCGCGCAGGACCTGGACGGGACGCGACGCCCCGCGCAGGACCTGGACGGGACGCGACGCCCTGCGCAGGACCTGGACGTGATTCGTCCTCCTGCCGTGTAGAGTCCCGTCAACGTTTACCACAATGACCAGCAGCCTTATGGTGGAGTGTTATCACTGTTATCATGCCTGCTGGAGTTATCTTGCCTGTCCCAATGATAATCTAGTCATGTTATCAGTTCACGTTATCACGTATGTGGACTCCTTGCCACACGTAAACCACATATTTATTCATTCATACACTATCACTCCAGAACCTGTAACTGAGAAAGATCTGGCGTTACCCAGGACCTCACTCCGCCAGCCCAAGGCTGCGTTAGGCCCAGTAGCAGGGAAATTTGAAGTCCTTTAGAGTGAGATGTTCTTTGAAGAGACTGTCACAGAACGCATAATGCTCCTCCACAGGAAGGATTCGAACCACGCACTATTTGTGTGGCAGGTGGGTAATGCTAACTTAACTGAGTGGTCAGCGTACCCAACTATCACACAAATGGTACGAGGTTCCAATTATTGTTATTGAAGTGCATCATGATATATATATATATATACATATATATATATACATATATATATATATATATATATATATATATATATATATATATATAGATAGATAGATAGATAGATAGATAGATAGATAGATAGATAGATAGATAGATATAAGACCAGGCAAACATTATGGATGTGTAAGTTCAGGGCATCGTAAGGTGACGTATACAACAGACGTCTATAGTCGCTAATGTTAGCACACACAGCAGACAACACCTGCCCCGAGTTGTCCAGGAACAGAGGGCAAGAGTTCAAGGTTGATGGACATTCCTGCGCGTACCAGCACCAAGGACTTCCTGCTGGTTACTATTCATTCAACAGAAATTAAATTAAAAGAAAAAAAGCATACATTAAACGTTTCATCAGTCCGTTTAAAATTTTTATAATCCTTTCAACGTCTTGTTACCCCCATCAACGTATTTATTACCCCACAATGTATTGTCATTCCTTAATGTTTTACCAAACCCGGAGTTTTATCATTCCCCAAAATGTTTCATCAAACACAAAACGTTTTATAACCCTCTAAACATTTCATTATCCCTGGGCGTTTTATTATTCTGTGGACATTATTCCCATGAACTTTTTATAATGCCTTGAACGTTTCATTATAACATTTTTTCATATCCTGAACGTTCCATTAAACATGAACGTTTTACCATTCCCTGAACGTTTAATCACCCTAAACGTTTCATCAGTCTCTAGACTTCACACTCTCTCTCTCATTAACGTTTTATTATTAAACGTTAACGTTTCATTAACCCAATCAACGTTTTTCATCCTTTCCACCAATCATACAGCTTAGGAACGTTTGCCTGCCTTTCTGTGTCCGTCTATCTGCGAAAGATTCAGTGTAAAGCACACACACACACACACACACACACACACCACACACACCACACACACATACACACACACACACACACCACGCACACATACACACCACACATGCACACAGCTGACACGTCGTCAGCTGTGTGCATGTGTGGTGTCAGTGTCCTAAACTCATCGCCTTAGTTAACCATCATTACCCTCCGACATAATGTGAACCATCATTACCCTCCGACATAATGTGATCAATACAAGTAATCATCAAAGAGTCGGTGTACAATTATTTCTTCACTTGAACAGTTCTGGTATCAACCAGGATGCGCTACTTCCAGTAGCAGGGAAGTGCGGAATCCTTCGGAGCGAGAAATTCTTTGACGAGACTCTACTCTCAGTGACAGAGCCTCGCCAAAGGTGACTTTTCACTCGCAGAACAACCTCTTGCAGGCGGAGCCCGGTAACACCTACGTATTGAGTTGAACTTTGGAACCCTCTGTGATCGGTTTATATGAGAAAGAAACACTAGTAACAAATTCCAATAACTGATAATTCCAAAACAATTACTGATAATTTCAAAACAATAACAAATAACAGTAAAGGGGAAATATGGCCAAGCCTCCAGCCCCTCCCTCAAGCGCCCCACATTACACTTCTAACCCACCCCCACCCACATTCTAGCAATGACCTCTCTTATGACCCTTAACCCCACTGACCCCACATGTTTCAGTCTAAAGATTCTCGTGTTTAAAATACATCTAGTGACGTCACGAGACGCCATGTAAATCATGTTTCACTAAGAGTAGTCTCCCAAATTCGTAATTTATGCAGATGGAAACGGGATAATAAAGATCTGTGACGAGGCTATCTGCAGGAGGGCATGGCGCAGCATGATGGAGGCACATGACTGAAGACCCCATGGTCCACGACGACGTTATCATCTGGAGGACAGTAATAATATACTATGGTCCTTATCTACACCAAGGGAGATGAGAGGGTATGGTAGGAGGTGGGTTGTGGCCGCCAGGGGGCCTTGGATGTGGAGTGGCAGGTTGAGGGGAGGGGGAAGGTGGGGTGATCCTAGTAGGTGGGAGGCAACAGAACAATAGAAGAGGAAGGCTTATGAGAGGGTCTTGTTTATATGTCGTCTCTCCGGGCCACGTAGGCGGCGCCTTTCAGTGTGAAGGCTGTGGGAGGGAGAATGCTCCGTGAGTGGCATTATCTCATGCATATAGCTTATCCTCCCAGCCTATATGGTCGGCCGTGCGCGGTATTCCGCACGACGCAGCTGGGAGCAGAGGAGGCCCTGCGTAGCTCCTGGCGCCTGTCTTGACCCCGAGAGCCTCCGGAGTCACCGTGGACGCGAGACTGCGACGTGGTCAACGTCTGCCGCGGGGAGGGTACTGTAGCGGATGAACCTGCCGCGGGAAGGGTACTGTAGGGGGTGAACCTGCCGCGGGGAGGGTACTGTAGCGGATGAACCTGCCGCGGGAAGGGTACTGTAGGGGGTGAACCTGCCGCGGGGAGGGTACTGTAGCGGGTGAACCTGCCGCGGGGAGGGTACTGTAGGGGGTGAACCTGCCGCGGGGAGGGTACTGTAGGGGGTGAACCTGCCGCGGGGAGGGTACTGTAGCGGGTGAACCTGCCGCGGGGAGGGTACTGTAGGGGGTGAACCTGCCGCGGGGAGGGTACTGTAGCGGGTGAACCTGCCGCGGGGAGGGTACTGTAGGGGGTGAACCTGCCGCGGGGAGGGTACTGTAGCGGGTGAACCTGCCGCGGGGAGGGTACTGTAGCGGGTGAACCTGCCGCGGGGAGGGTACTGTAGCGGGTGAACCTGCCGCGGGGAGGGTACTGTAGCGGGTGAACCTGACGCGGGGAGGGTACTGTAGGGGGTGAACCTGCCGCGGGGAGGGTACTGTAGCGGGTGAACCTGCCGCGGGGAGGGTACTGTAGCGGGTGAACCTGCCGCGGGGAGGGTACTGTAGGGGGTGAACCTGCCGCGGGGAGGATATTGTAGGGGGGTGAACCTGCCGCGGGGAGGATATTGTAGGGGGTGAACGGAGGGACAGTCATATCCAAACAACGCTCTGTAGTTGGAAGGGAGACACGGGAGGGCAGTGAAGAGGGTGGGGAAGGGGAGGTCTTGTAGTTATCATGCCCCTCCTGAACCACAGGGCAGAGGGACAGGGCTGAGATCTACCGTCCGGGCTCTCGTGCAGTACCCACTGTACGATCTCTACCCACTTAACCATCAACCATACCATCAATCACTTAACCATCAACCATCCCATCAATCACTTAACCATCAACCATACCATCACTGAAACTACCGCCGTGTATTTATACAAATAAAGACATCAAAACATCATTCAGCACTAGAGGGGGTGAGGGAACATCTCTGAGAATGAATGTGAACGTTCGCCCACGGAGGGACACAATACCCAACACACACACACACACACACACACAGTAGATGGGATGAGGGAGAACCAGAGAGTCAGCCACAAGGCCGACGTTATCACCTGTAACAATAACTCACAATGCACGAACACAAGCTCGGCTCCTCTTGCCCTGGCAGTGTAAACACACTCATCTATCAGGGTGTCGTGTTCCTCCCTCCTTACAAGTGCCTCACCGCCCGAGACACTCATCAATATTTAGAGGCACGCCGTCAACCCCCAGTGGTGCGTGTTCGCTTCTGATAAATGTGCAACAAACGATTTGTGACGCGTGACGTATGGATATCCCCCGACTCAAGACCTGATGCGTACATATACCCATCTTGCGTAATGGGATGTAGTGATAACATTCCAAATTCCTAATTATGAGTTATAATGTAGCTACAATAAATCCAAAAGAGAGAAACGTATATACACATCTATTTTCAAAAGCATTAAAAAGTCTAAGTCGCCAGAATATATTAATTGTATCTTCATTTCCGGTCCCATTTTGAACGAGATTGAAGATGTTGAGTTTACTTGTGAGATGATGGTGTTGCAGCTGCAGGCTGGCGTCTCGTCCACCCACGGTAGAACTGGACACCACACGGCTACGGCGCTCAACCCACTCTCGACCCCGCGGTTTTCTTGAGAATCCTGCATGATAAGGAGTGCAGGAAGGTGATGGGGAGGGAAGGAGGGTAATGGGGAGGACGTAAGAGGAAAATGGAGAGTAGAGAATCTAAATCAAGGAAAATGGGATTCTGGATGTCCAGAACCAAGGGATCAGTTCCAAGGCAATCGACCTAAAGATGAAGAATCGGCGCAAAACCTTGACAGTTGGGCTGAAGAAAGAAGAAACACAGGCAACAGATCAACAGTTTAACGAAAGGATTAAAAAACGGTGAAGCCGAGAGAAAATAGTGGCGGTCAACTTATTGAGCAGGAGGGTAAGAGGGTAAGAAGCATGAGCACGAAAGTACGACTTTGGAGCATGATCAGACTTTGAGAGTCACGTTGAAGTCCAGGACATTAAACCCGAGGGTCGTACTCAAGGCTCCCATTGTCGTACCCGAGTCGTACCGTCCTACTAAACGGCCCGAGCCCGTACCCAAGGGTCGTGCCGTCCTCGTGTAAGGGAGTTCACTCACTGTGCAGAGGGGTGAGGGAGGGAGGAGGTGGGGTCGTGTTCTCCCAAGGTCCAGCCAGACACGACTCTGGCGATACACGATGATTTATCTCGCAAGCGTCGTTCCCGGGTATCACGTCCGTAAGTCTGAACCTGTATACCTCTGTCATGATACACGTGGCCCCTCCACACCTGAGCAGGACACCCTCAGGTGTGCACACTCGCCCGTGGGAGGTCCTCAGCGGAGACCTCGTCCAAGCTCGCCTGTTTTTGTCGCGTTCAGAATACGAATACAACAGCTGGTCGAGGTAATCACTGTACCTCCGTAACAACCATCTAAAACAACCCTAACGTCAGGGTGCTTATTATAATGATCTTCTTAACAGCCGTAAACAGAGATTTTAGGGTAAACTCGTTTTGTCTGTTGTTTAGTGTCGAGACGTGACAAGAATCATGAAGACGGGGGCACGGGTTTAGCACGCTCCATAAGACCACTGTTTAAAGAACTGACGATAGACTCATTTAACGCTGCTGGGTAAGGAGATACTGCGTCTAGAGGTGCGTCTTAACTAGCCTGCGAGCCTACTGAGAATTCCCGTGGAGTCTGCCGACCAGGACGCGGCAGCGTAAGTCATTAAGTACAAGCTTTGATGACGTCATGTCGGCCGTAAACGAGTTCCTCTCTACTGTGTGTGGCCCCAGCCAAGCCTCCACACACACACACACACACACACACACACACACACACATAACGATGATTAGGAAAGGGATCATTTAACATAATTCTAAGGTGATGAAGTCGGCTT
Organism: Panulirus ornatus; assembly: GCF_036320965.1. Classification (NCBI taxonomy): domain Eukaryota; kingdom Metazoa; phylum Arthropoda; class Malacostraca; order Decapoda; family Palinuridae; genus Panulirus; species Panulirus ornatus. The sequence goes on from NC_092274.1 coordinate 4,912,188, forward strand.
CTCGCGACGCTAGTAGTTAAGACCTTTAAGGTCACATACGGCATGAAGTGACCAATAGGGAAGCTGTGCGGACCATGTCGGGCGCCGGGGGCCAATCACGAGTAGCCAGGGGGCTCCCACGCCCACCACTGGCCCTACGAGAGTGGACCAATCACAGTGCTGCCCGCATGACAACGAGATTCCAGCAGGTACGTAAGAATAAGAAAACATTTCAAAACTCACATATCCTGGCGAGGAGAGCTCCTCAGACACCCACTCCTCACATACCTGGAAGATGAGAATGAAACATTAGCGAAAATGAAAAAAGATGGATGATGTGAATAACTGCTATACGCGAGGTGCGACACACAAGGGCTGTCATCTGTGGCCGTCACCCATGACGCTGCTCATCTCTGGGACGTTATCAAGATGGCTGGTTCGATGACCTGTGTCAGTCTCAACCATTGTGATTATGTTACCCAACCCCGCGTCGCCCTCGTATATAAAGGGGTGGGGGGCGAACCCAGGAACTGCATTCTTTGAGGAGAAACAGACAAGAACAGAAGAGACATAGATAGAGATGACAGACATAGAAAAAAAGGAGAAAGACGAAGAGAAAGAACATTTGTTGCATTAACTATTCCAGTAAATTATACGTAAATTCTAAATATGGAACGAGACCCTGTGCGAGACACGAGTCGAACCTTTAAATGTGCATGACAACAAGAACACTCCAGACGATCAGGGACAACAAGAACACTCCAGACGATCAGTGACAAGAACACTCCAGACGATCAGGGACAACAAGAACACTCCAGACGATCAGGGACAACACGAACACTCCAGACGATCAGGGACAACAAGAACACTCCAGACGATCAGGGACAACACGAACACTCCAGACGATCAGGGACAACAAGAACACTCCAGACGATCAGGGACAACACGAACACTCCAGACGATCAGGGACAACAAGAACACTCCAGACGATCAGGGACAACAAGAACACTCCAGACGATCAGGGACAACACGAACACTCCAGACGATCAGGGACAACACGAACACTCCAGACGATCAGGGACAACAAGAACACTCCAGACGATCAGTGACAAGAACACTCCAGACGATCAGTGAGAACTAAAAACAAATTTATGTTCTCTGGACACATGACAATGATCTTGCCATCCTTGTGTTGTATCAGTGCATGAGGCATATGTGTAGTTGTGTCCTGTGATGAGGAATGGAAGATGTGTGAGGTGTGGGTCTGTGAGGACCTCCCTCGACCTCCTCATCAGACCCAGGTCACGTCTGGTGTGCAGAGATGAGGCAGGGAGACAGGTTAGGCCCAAGTCATCCGCCTCAACCTCATGCACGAGCCCAGAAACCAAGTCTCATCTGTACGGGAACCGTGAGCTTCTTCACACACTTAATGTATTTAGTTACTGTAGGAATACAACAAATCCTTCACGCTACACGTGTCTGTACGTGACGGCTACTCAATTCTGCTAGTTATCGTGAAGTACCATGGCTCCTCCTACAGCCTTGCAGGACGATGAAGCCACCATCATCCCTGACCACCACAAATACCCCCCCCCCCCATCCCCCCTCCTGCCACCACTATTGCCACACCACAACCGACCTCAACCAGTCTGTGTACCCAGTTCAGTAACAATGTTGCCACAGAGTGAAGGGTATGAAAACACGTTTCTGGCAACACTTGCCTTCACCTTCGCGGGAAAAACCCATGCAAAAATATCGTTAAACCACAAGTCAATTCTAACAATACGTCTAAGTTTTCTGTTGCCCTCTACCCCGTTTTCTTCCCGCCCCTTAAGACCCTCATCTTCAGGCGTTACGTCGTATTCAAAATCCTTCCAGCTCATGTTAACTGACGCATTTTTTTAGTGTCTTCAACACACAGACCAGATTGGAGGAATACAATTGTGATTACTAACGGGTAAGTTGTAGGCAGAGAAGTGTGTAGGCAAAGATCACCTTACACATTACCTCAGGCAAACGATAAAGAACTTATAAAAAAAAAATCGAGAAATTCTTTAACCAGATGAAATGTAGAAATTAAGATGCAAACATGAGAGGGCCAGAGACTGTCTCATGATGCCAGTCATGTCTGGTTCTGGTGTCGGAGCCAGGGAACTCATGGCAACATGAAAGTCATTACAGGAGTATTAGATGGAGGAAGAAATCATTTGTGGAAGGTTTTGTTTGACGAAGCCAAGTCAGCCTGGTTGGGGGAAAGTCCCAGACACAGTTATTGTCTGTCTTAAGTTCTCTGGTTCCAGTGGTACTCTGCAGGACGACGGGGCAGGGGTCTTGAACCCTGGGCGTCATGGCAGGTGTGTCGGACCCTGGACGACCACAAAGCAGGGGTGTCAGATCCCTAGAATTCCCTACGAGAGGACGACCCGTCTCACTGTACAAGAATGACAGAGTAGAAACCCAGTACTACAGGAGTGAGACAACAGATGGTTGTAGTCTCATTTACACTATCAGCTCAACCAGTACAATTAAAAGACACTCATACTACACACACTTCCTCCTTAACCCAGTACACTTAAAGACATTCATACCACACACACTTCCTCCTTAACCCAGTACACTTAAAGACATTCATACGACACACACACTTCCTCCTTAACCCAGTACACTTAAAGACATTCATACTACACACACTTCCTCACACTACCTCGTCCACCAGAGTACAAGTCCTTCAACCGACGGTGCCGTCCGTGATGGCTCCCCACACACCCCAACTCCCATCCAAGGTTGCCACCCCAAATCCCCCCCCCCCCCCCCACGCACACATATTTGGCGACAGTGATGAAGGGCGGCTGTCCGAGCAGCCCCAGTGAGTTCATTACGGGGTAATTAACACCTTCCTCCGTAGCCTTGTTGGTGCAGGCCGTGTGCATCGTTCCCAGCACCTGATCTGGTGGGGTGAGGGTGTTCGCTTACATCGTCAACAAGTTTCCCCAGCCTTCATCTGATAAAGCTCTCATTCTGTGTCTCATATTCCACCACATACCTTCTTCAAGGTCGTCTGTGTCACATATTCCACCACACACCTTCCTTAATGTCGTCTGTGTCACAGCTTCCTCAAGTTCGTCTGTGCAGCTTTCCTGACGTGCTGGGCCTCACTGATGCTGTCTCTCTGACCCCTGGGATCTTACCTTCCCGGAATCCTTCTAAATCCTCTTACGAGTCCCTCGACCCAGCTGGCTTCCTGCCCTCCTTAAATCCCCTCCAGTACCTTTCCTTCCACCTTCATTTAAATGTCCTTATCCCCTCTGCTCTCTCATTAAATCTTCGTGAATCCTTAAACCTCCCTGAGTGTACTTGTCGCCTTCTACCTCCTTAAAAAACCTAAAATTCCTTTAAAACACTCCCTAAAATGCCCTTTAAATGTCAACCTTGCTCGATGTATCGTTAATGGGATGACCTTGATTAGGGCCTCAGCTACCCGTGCCGTCTCAGATGACGTAAAAAAAAAAGATATCGGGGGATGGCAGACACCCTCTCTGGCCAGGGTCAGGGGTGTATGCTGCTGTGGACTGGAGGGGGGGGGGGGTGTATCGTGGCCTCAGCTGCTGGGGGAGACTCCCCCCCCTGCTACAGGGGTCATACTAACCCCCAGCTCCGTCGACGCAAAAGTTCCTGGAAGGCGGTCACCGCACCAGTCCCTTCCGTCTGATCGCGACGCTCTCCACTCCTCTTCCAGGAACTTTTGCTGACGTGTTCTGCCTTCTTACGTCGGGACACTGTGGCCTCCTGGTGGACGACGGCACGCCTTGGCCACTGTGGCCTCCAGAGGGGAGCACGGGCCCGTTTGATCGACAGCCCCAGGGTACGACGGAATCACCACCATAGCCACAGGGGCAGTTAAAGAGATTAAAAAAATGATACTAAAGTACAGGAAAACGTGTCGTCATTCACCACATGTACTGGCTTCAAGATGTTTACAAAGGCTTCCCGGGGAGGACAATGGGTGTTAAACATAAGAGCAACAGCTTCCGTTCCTCCAAGACTGACTCCTACCTCAGCTCGGGCTGATATTATTGGCACAGGTTATATGTATAAAGGGATTCTTCATATCTTTCCACATCAAATATTCGTTATTCAGTTACTTTCCATTGGTGCAGGAGAGAGCAGAGAGAGAGAGAGAGAGAGAGAGAGAGAGAGAGAGAGAGAGAGAGAGAGAGAGAGAGAGAGAGAGAGAGAGAGAGAGAGGGTGGACTTAAACGATTATGCAAGTTACTGGTACAATATATGCGTTTTCTTTATGTACTTCCCTCCACCACCGATGAAAACGGATTTGGGGAACTATAATATTATTCTCCACAGTCACTAACGAAGCATATTTAGACCGAACATACACATCATGAATATGAAAACTGCTTCCGAATCCATCGTTTTTAATGGATATGGTAGTGAACGTGCAGAGGAATTACTGAATATGAGTTACAGAGATAATCTAAAGTAAAAAATGTATGTTGTTTCCAAGTCTCTTAGAACTAATATAATAAAGCAGTAGCTCACGACGGCACTGATATAAAACTACGACAACATCATATAGTCATAAAGTACGACAACATCATATTGTCATAAAGTACGACAACATCATATTGTCATAAAGTACGACAACATCATATTGTCATAAAGTACGACATCATATTGTCATAAAGTACGACAACATCATATTGTCATAAAGTACGACATCATATTGTCATAAAGTACGACAACATCATATAGTCATAAAGTACGACAACATCATATTGTCATAAAGTACGACAACATCATATAGTCATAAAGTACGACAACATCAAGTCATAAGTACAACATCATATTGTCATAAAGTACGACACATCATATAGTCATAAAGTACGACAACATCATATTGTCATAAAGTACGACAACATCATATAGTCATAAAGTACGACAACATCATATTGTCATAAAGTACGACAACATCATATAGTCATAAAGTACGACAACATCATATAGTCATAAAGTACAACATCATATTGTCATAAAGTACGACAACATCATATTGTCATAAAGTACGACAACATCATATTGTCATAAAGTACGACAACATCATATTGTCATAAAGTACAACAACATCATATTGTCATAAAGTACGACAACATCATATTGTCATAAAGTACGACGACATCATATTGTCATAAAGTACGACAACATCATATAGTCATAAAGTACGACAACATCATATTGTCATAAAGTACGACAACATCATATTGTCATAAAGTACGACAACATCATATTGTCATAAAGTACGACAACATCATATTGTCATAAAGTACGACAACATCATATTGTCATAAAGTACGACAACATCATATAGTCATAAAGTACGACAACATCATATTGTCATAAAGTACGACAACATCATATTGTCATAAAGTACGACAACATCATATTGTCATAAAGTACGACAACATCATATTGTCATAAAGTACGACAACTTCATATAGTCATAAAATTAACATATAACATCAACTTGAAGAAGAAAAACCGTGCCGATGTGGCCAGCAAAACTACAGAGAAAAAATATAAAAAAGTGATACACAATACATTTCCTTTTGACTTTTATGATCGAGACACTGCAATAAACTTCAACTTCATCAAACGTGAAAAACATTTTCTGACTCTGGTTGCTATATACTGGGTCTGTGTTTGGCAAGACGGTGCTTCAACATGAGCAATATACTTTGGAAAAAAATCCAGTTGAAATATACCAGAAAAACTTGCTTTGATTGTTGATCGTCACTTTTTTTGCTGCGGCGGACGGACGTGAGCCACAGACCATCATAACGCGGCCTGGATGAAGGGGTAATTGGCACCCAAACGCAGACAAGCTGGGGTGAATTAGCAGGGGGCGTGGTCAGGGGGCGGAGCCTCTGGGGTGGAGGGCTAGGATGAATAAACAGAGGGCGTGGTCAGGGGCGGAGCCTGTAGGACAGAAGGGCGGGTCTAAGGTTTCAATTAATTGGTGGCTTATAGAACAACGTCAGACAATGAGTGCTTAAGCACGGCAGCACGGCCCCCTGAACACGGCGGCAGGTTCCCTGAGCACGGCAGCACGGCGGCAGGTCCCCTGAGCACGGCCCCCTGAGCACGGCAGCACGGCGGCAGGTCCCCTGAGCACGGCCCCCTGAGCACGGCAGCACGGCGGCAGGTCCCCTGAGCACGGCCCCCTGAGCACGGCAGCAGGTCCCCTGAGCACGGCAGCACGGCCCGCTAAGCACGGCAGCACGGCCCCATGGGTACGACGGCTCTGAAGAGGTAAGTCACAGGAGAGGCCAGGCAATCGTACTGTCCTTAGGTTCTGAGTTATGTGAGACATTTACTCAATGTCCCTTTTACTCATTCCCTCAAGTCCTGAATTAAGTGGGCCATTTACTCACCACACTAACAGCCAAGCAAATGTCCCTTACTCATCCACTGCGACCTACTATAACCCATGGCTAAGTAACAATGTCGGCGCGACTCAATATGAACCCATCCTAAAAACCATGGACTAGTTGAGCAGGTACTTTCGAGTTCCATTCCCGTTCCACGCACCACATTCGACACGAATGAAATCTTCCCATATTCTTCCTTTTAATTTTCGCAATTCAGACTCTATATATAACTACAGTTTATATCTAGCATATATAGAATAGAGCAAATATTATATACAATCTCTTATTTGGCTTCATAGAAGCATTTTGATAAATCCGTCTTTTCCACATCTGTTCCTGGGACACGTGTGGGATTTCAGTCAAATCCCAGGGATTCTCTGGTAAAGGCAGGGGATGGAGGTGGGGATTTATCTCTTCGGGATGCAACGCTGTCTTAACCAACACTGACGGACACAACACGACACGCCAGCGGGACGACGACGCGACGACTTACGAACGGAAGGCCACACGACACGACACGACGCGTACACGACTGGAATGGCGACGAAGACTTATGAACGGAAGGCCACACGATACGACACGACGCGTAGACGACTGGAACGGCGACGAAGACTTATGAACGGAAGGCGAGACGTGTGTATGTGTGTGTGTGTGTGTGTGTGTGTGTGTGTGTGTGTGTGTGTGTGTGTGTGTGTGTGTGTGTAGTGATGACATAAATACAATTCATTAATACATATCATCAACATCCTACGCAACAGTATAGACGAAAGCAGCTTAATCCACAAGTCAAAATACACATAGTACAACGAACGATGTATATTACTCAACCTTGTAATATTTACACGTGATATGTACACTATTTACCACACTGTACCCTCGAGAATGGAACCCCGATCCACGTATGTGGCAGCCAGGCAGCCTAAACCTTAGATCACGATGAATAGTCTACAATTTTGAGAAAGAAAAAAAAAATACTTTCTTCCCCTCCTGCGCAAACATGGAACCAGCAAGTTTATCTAAGTGTTGCAAACTCGGCCAATTCAAGGACGTGTTAGAGGACGTGAACAATAAAGATTCAAGACCCAATCTAGCTCCCTATTTCCCAAAGCCCATTACACAACGTCTCGTCCTTTCATTCCAAGAACATTTCCTTCCCGCCAGCTGTACATACATACACCTACCCCTGCGCCATAATGACGTGGGACATCACTCCTCTTCCATGATATTTAATTTCTAATTAGTATCTTCCCCCCGTAGAGCGTGACGACCATGTGGACGACCCCTTCTTCCTGTACGACCCAGCGCGGACCATCAATATCGGATAATGACCACCTGCAGACCTGCTTCTTTATCCCTCCCTGTGAAAAGAGAATGTCATTAATCCCGATTTACCACAGTTTCCTCCGCAAAAATCACAGTCGAACTTCCCGTGGAAGGCCGGTAGTTAGAAGGAAGACTCAAAATGTGGAGGCTTGGATTGGCCCCTTGTATCACCCCCCAACACACACACGTATATCTCTGGTATCTTAAAAGTCACAGTATTGAATTTTGATCCAACGGCACGACATGACCACACTTTAGAAAACGTAAATTTGAGTATGTGACAGTAACCAGACATGACTGAGGTGTACTCCCGTAAAGATGACGTGATAACTAATTCCTGATATTTTAGATCATATCTCCAATGAACCAGGGCATGTGAAGCGACCTGGGTAAACCATGGAAAGGTCTGTTGGGCCTGGTTGTGGAGCGGGAGCCGTGGTTTCGGTACAGAACACATGACAGCTTGAGGATGGATGTGAGCGGATGCGGCCTTTCTTCTGTTCCAAACGCTAACGCGGGAAACAATGGACAAGTAGGGCAAAAAAGAGAAAAAAAAAATCTCGAATGACGTATTGATAAAGTCATGTTCTTGTAAATCTTTCCAGTCATTGTGGACCAGTTTGACTCCATCATCACTACAAGGTGGCCTTAACATATACCAACTTTCCCCGGGGTTCGAACTCTGAAAGCGCAAAAGTTTCGATTAATCGTACAGATAGAGACTCTCCTCATTGGGGCAAGGTGTGGGGGAGAGTGCCAGTGAGAGGCCGACGGGAGAGGCCATAACCCTGGGGAGAGCTCCATTACCGACCGACACCTGTTGCCAGCGCGTCGCTATATCGAGTCAAGTCAGGACGTTGAACGAGACATCATGTTTCCAGGGTTGGAATATATCGACAACATCATAGCCTTGATTTCACCCGGTAGGACGTACTTACATCACTAGCTTCTACCTGGTCTGTGTGGCCCCGCGAGCCACAGCACCTCTTGGCTGCTCGTTGTAGTACGCTATCGTAAGAAGACTGTCTCTTCTATGCATGGATCGAAGGCTGTTCCTAGAATCGTGATACATTTCAGTGTTATGATTGGAAGTTATGTCGTAACTATAACTATGTTACTGACGTTCCGTAATAGAGAGAGAGAGAGAGAGAGAGAGAGAGAGAGAGAGAGAGAGAGAGAGAGAGAGAGAGAGAGAGAGAGAGAGAGAGAGAGAGAGAGAGAGAGAGTTACACAGACTTACATAGATAAACATATCCTCAGTCTAAGCAAGGTTTGGTCTGGCCCAACTGAATCAGACGCAGTTCCATAAAGGCAGAAGAAAAGGATATAGCTAAGCAAAGGCGCTCTGCCCCATCCTTCACGAGAGATAGACAGTACACAGGCATGTAACACACACTGAAACCTTTAAGTCCCATTAAAGAATATGAACGTTAAATGTACGACGTAATGGGATCTCAACACGCTATCGAGAGCCACATGGCAACACTCCGCCTTCTCGTGACCTCCAGTGATAATATTACGGGGAGCTACTCTCTCTCTCTCTCTCTCTCTCTCTCTCTCTCTCTCTCTCTCTCTCTCTCTCTCTCTCTCTCTCTCTCTCTCTCTCTCTCACTGTAACCCGCACACGCACTATGTGGTCACTGTTCTGCTGGGGAAAGTCCTCGTGTCTCTCACACATGACCAGCCTCCGTTCCTGACACTTGAAGACCCATCTTGTTCATCTTAAGCAAATTACTTCCCAACTAAATGTCACAGGAGCTCTTCTCGACAATATTTCCAGACGCAGTATTCCCACTTCTGTCGTCCAATACTTCCTAGCTTTCATCTAACATTTTCTAGCTATAGTCACTGCTTTCAATGACGACTTTCCATGTATCTCAGGCTATCAGATTATCCGGTTTTTGCCTCCCCTATTCTCATTCACATGAATGACGAAGCGACACATCAATACATTTCGTGCAAGTAATAGACAGAAGGCACTGAAGTCCCAAAGCGCCCACTATGGTTCCACGAAGCCCCTGCGGTGCAAACATTAACACTGTTTAACTCACTGCCATAAACACACGGTCTGTCAACCTCAGACCATGTATCAAAAGCATCACCACAATGTCCAGTCCTGTCATACACCATCTGAGTTTGGTCTTTATAAAGCTTAATTCTAAGTGACGGAATTGGTCTTGTAACGCTTCTCTAATTTCAGTTTTTCCTGCTGTTTAATGACTGTGTTTGGTAACCAGAAAGTAGTTTGGTAACAAAAAGAAATATTACATATTGCTGGTTCCCAAACCACGCGGCAGTCTTTTTTTTTTTCTTATGTATCTATTACTGTCTTTTCCTTACTGTTTACAGTATTTACGTCAGTCGCTTCTGATCTTCTGTCTTTCAAACTAGGCGAGAGATGGTTGGAGAGACGGGATGGTGGTCCAGCCTAATTCTTTATAACCACCTAAACAAGCGACCAGTTCTTCCACACGCTCTTAAAGATGTACTAGTTTTAAACGTCACCTTCCATGTTTCCCCACTCCTTCCCGCACTCCAGTACATATTTGTAGTCCTCCTCATTATTCCTGTGCATCTCCCCAGTTCCCCCATGCCCTTCTGTACATCTTTCAAGTCCTCCCCGCCCTCTCGCTCAGCTCCCCAGTCCTGCACGCCCCCATCCACAACTCCCAGTCTAAGCTAGGGCGACCAGATGACCACCCGGTCATTACTGGCTGTATTGCCACACTTCACCGCCTCCTCTCCCTCCACTGTCAACACCATCATCATCATCATCACTGCCACTGACGTAAGCTATAATCTCCAACTTGTCTGACGCCAAACGTTCCACATTCTACCGCGAAGCCTACCGTCTTTCTACATCCTGTGCCTTAATATTCCCACTTATATCTATCTATCCATCTATATATATATATATATATATATATATATATATATATATATATATATATATATATATATATATATAGTAGTTCTTCTTATAAAGATAGGATTACGTACATGTATGTACAGTCTTCCCTCGTATAACGACAGGGTAACGTTACCCGAGATCTCTCGATCTTGGGAGGATACCCCCACAACACACGTGTTTTCCTCAAACGTAACTCGTCTTAACCTCCACCAGGACGGTACTCGCCTGACGGTCAGAGCCAGAGCGCACGTTGTCTCGTGTGTGATACAGAGGAGGACCCGGTGTAGCGACCAATGACAACCGTCACTTCCAGATTTCATGGTCGCGCAGTAAATCTTTTGATGAACTCTTGCAGAAAAGAGAAAATGAGGGCAGGTTACATTTTTTCGAGGGCTGCATGTACCCTGATCCATCTTATAGAAATCAGGCCCATTCATTGACCAGCTACTAGGGGAGGATGAACACCTAATGTGGGTGTGGGCCGACTACCAGGGTTCGAACTCATGTGGGCCTGAACCCTGCTCGGGCGAGTGCTGATCTACAGTCAGTAACGCTGCATATGAAGACAACGTCCAGAAGTCAATCTTCAATCTAATTTTTCTTCGTGAAGTTGTATAGAGCGTTTGACACGAGGAGTATGGGATGAGCTTCGTCCATTAAACTGGAGTCCCCTCCGGTCTTTAAGTGGGTACGACTGGAAGTAATGAGCGGAACCACTAAATGCTACAGTCAGATTACCTTTGAGACGTCAAAGATGTGGAGGACTCCTTCCACGCCATGATGGGCCCAGGAACAAGGACAGAGAGTTGACCAAAAGGTAAATAGTGTGCCGCTGGGATGTAAGAAGCTGGGGTGAGCAATGATTAATTGTGATTATTATCTATGATTACTACTATGTGTTAAGGGGGAGACGTATTACCCCGTCTCTTAACCTTGTATACATTTACCATCTCTTTTAGTCTTATGTATTCACACACAAACACTCACACACACCCTAGCCTATGCCAGGTACTCATTCTGTCGACCAAGCCTCTGAGGGAGGATGAAAAGCTGGGTGGGCTGAGGACCGGCTGCCGCGACCAGGATTCGAACGTATTTGGGTTTGATCCCAGACAGCCCGTGAGTGCATGGCGGGGCGTTAACGCTAACCGCTAAACCACGGAGAAGTGTGTGTGTTTGTGTGTGTGTGTGTGTGTGTGTGTGTGTGTGTGTGTGTGTGTGTGTGTGTGTGTGTGTGTGTGATTTATAAAAAGATAAATAAATCCTTTTATGTATGATAAGAGCGGAACATGGAATGAACTGACTTGCGACACAATGAACGGGGACATCATACGAAGGTTTAAAAAGGCGGCACACACTGTGAAAAAAAACGTTCTTAAAACACTACTCTCGACAGCTGCCAAACCTTACAATAACAGATATCAGGTGTTAAATTAAGACACCTTCCCCACACTCGGTAACTCAAGGTTGGGCCGTTTTGATAACTGTTTTTTTTCCCAACACCTCCGAGCTTTGGACCTCTACCTTTTCATGTCTTTCCCAGTAATTATCACCTGGTACGTTCTAAAAGACAGTTTTTCTTTTTCCCTCTTCTTCCAAAATCTTCCCTTGCTTCTTCTTTTTCACTTTAATAATCTCTATATTTCAATAAAGGCCCGTCCTTTATGTGAATTTTTTTTTTTTGGTGACTGGAGCCTCCAACGTCAAAAATAAAATACACATATAAGACAATGGAGAACGCATTTATCAAAGCTACAACAATGAGCCGTCACAATGGAGAACGCCTTTACGAAACCCACGACAGAGAACCACCACAGTGGCGAACGCCTTTATGAAACAAACAACAGAGAACCAACATAATGGAGAACGGTGACAACAAAGAAACCATTCCCTCAGTAAGACTCAGCACTGGAGAACGAGGGAAAGAACATAAAGAACCTCCCTCCTCCCCTCCATAACCTTAACAGACGACCCAGATAAAGCTGGAGACAAACAAAAATTCTTTTTATCTCTTTATTCCTGTTTCCTAGAAACTGCAGAACCATTATTTCCCAAGTTACAGGCACTACTACTCACGATATAAGCCCATGATACATCAGTGTGAGGATATAGCAGCTGTAACAGAGACTCTGATAATTTTTCCATCAGAATGTGTGTCTGTATATGGCGAGTTACAAAAACTAAGACCCCGAGGAATGCAGGTGTCACTTACACTCTGTGCTTGATGCACTCACATACTTGAACACTGTATTGACGACTGCCCTAAAAGTCTCCCTCAACCTCCAAGAGTTCCACGACCAACAACACTCTCACTCTCTCAACCTCCAACAGTTCCTCTAACGCCAGGAACACGGGGGAGAAACAGTCGTTTAATCAAACAGTCTGGTTCGTTCAGGTCAGACCCATGCAAGTGATTGTGGCTCTTCCTAAAGACAAGCTCTCATAAGCGAACTTCTAAATTGGACTGCAGACCTCCGCACCCGCCATGATCCTGAGGGGCCTGACTCTCATGATGAACCTCGACCGTCAGACGATATTGGACACTTTACTGTCCCCACCGCCAGCCATGCTGGTGCTGGCCAGGGCAGCCAACAACAGGCGCTGCTGTTCGAGAGGCAACATTGCTACACAATAGACAATATAACATTCTCAACAACACTAGAAAGACTGGCTCATTACCCATGTACCACAGTATCATAATAATGATAATAATAATAAGAAGAAGGAAAGGAAGGATAATAATGATATTATTATCATTATTTTTATTATTATTATTATTATTATTATTATTATTATTATTATTATTATTATCATTATTACTATTATTATTATTATCATTATTATTATTATTTTATCATTATTACTATTATTATTATTATTATTATCATTATTATTATTATTATTATTATTATTATTATTATTATCATTATCATTATTATCATTATTATTGTTATTATTATTATCATTATTATCAATTATTATTATCATCATCATTAATATTATCATTATCACCATTATAATAGTAATAATTATAACAATAATAATATGATTATCATCCTTCCTTTCCCTTTTCTTATTCTTATCAATATTATTATCATCATTATTACAGTTATATCATCATTATCATGGATAGTGAGCAATGATATAATGTTCTTGTGTAAAGGGACATCTCGTGGTGGTGACAGTAAAGGAAAGGTTATTCTCGACGATAAGCGAGGCTGGCCCTCCACACTAATGTAGGTCATCAAGCCAAGAACTCCACTGAGAGAGAGAGAGAGAGAGAGAGAGAGAGAGAGAGAGAGAGAGAGAGAGAGAGAGAGAGAGAGAGAGAGAGAGAGAGAGAGACTCAGTGAAGTTAGCAGATGCGACCAGAGAGGAGAGATCAGAGGTGACGCTCTCGTCTTAATAGGAAAAAACTGGTCAAGAGTGACTTAAACTGGGACAAGAGTCGTGTGCAGAACAGGAAATGGTATATATAAAGGGGAGTGGAGAGCATGTGAACCCTCTGGTAACGGCTGGAAAGGTCAGGTCAAGGGTCATCAGGGTCAGGGCTGGAAAGGTCAGGGAAGAGCAGTGGAGGACAGTAATTACACTGGAGGGTTTCCAGCTGAGTAGTGGTGGTGGTGGTAGTGATAATGAGGGAGTTGGTGACAGGACAGTGTTATTGGTGGAGTGTTGGTGAAAGAACAGTATTGGTGACTACCGAACGTTGGTGGTGACCAGCGGTGGAGAAGGATCCGTGTTGGTGACTACCGAACGTTGGTGGTGACCAGCGGTGGAGAAGGATCCGTGTTGGTGACTACCGAACGTTGGTGGTGACCAGCGGTGGAGAAGGATCCGTGTTGGTGACTACCGAGCGTTGGTGGTGACCAGCGGTGGAGAAGGATCCGTGTTGGTGACTACCGAACGTTGGTGGTGACCAGCAGTGGAGAAGGATCCGTGTTGGTTACTACCGAACGTTGGTGGTGACCAGCGGTGGAGAAGGATCCGTGTTGGTGACTACCGAACGTTGGTGGTGACCAGCGGTGGAGAAGGATCCGTGTTGTTGACTACCGAACGTTGGTGGTGACCAGCAGTGGAGAAGGATCCGTGTTGGTGACTACCGAACGTTGGTGGTGACCAGCGGTGGAGAAGGATCCGTGTTGGTGACTACCGAACGTTGGTGGTGACCAGCGGTGGAGAAGGATCCGTGTTGGTGACTACCGAACGTTGGTGGTGACCAGCGGTGGAGAAGGATCCGTGTTGGTGACTACCGAACGTTGGTGGTGACCAGCGGTGGAGAAGGATCCGTGTTGGTGACTACCGAACGTTGGTGGTGACCAGCGGTGGAGAAGGATCCGTGTTGGTGACTACCGAACGTTGGTGGTGACCAGCAGTGGAGAAGGATCCGTGTTGGTGACTACCGAACGTTGGTGGTGACCAGCAGTGGAGAAGGATCCGTGTTGGTGACTACCGAACGTTGGTGGTGACCAGCAGTGGAGAAGGATCCGTGTTGGTGGTAACACGTGAAGCAAGATGTCGCACTTCTCGATAAATAAAACAATAAATACCTGTAGATAATCATAGCCATAAATACGTAACTTATTCAGCCACTTAATCGACCCTAATGATAATTAATGCTATATATGACCTCACTCATTTATAGAGCTAATTAATTCTACACAACTTAGGTGTAAACGTCTCGTACGGTGACGTAAGAGCGTCCAAGTCCTCTGGGCCAATCAGAGCCTCGTGTTTCCTAGGCCAATCAAGGCCTCGTATTTTTTCTGGGCCAATCGGTGCCTGACGTAATCTCTGGGGTAACTACTTTCGACCACCCGTCACGGCTGACACCTCGGTACGACCCTCGAACACGACGGTGCGACCATCGAGCAGGACGGTACGACCCTTGAGCATGAAGAGAAGACCCTTTTGGTACATGGCCTGGCCTTTGACCTGACCGGTAATAGCACCCAATCAGCGCTTTTGTTTTCCTCTTCGACCAATCAGGAAGTACCTTATTAAGCCTGGTGAAGCGGACGCCTCTAATCACACGGCCAATCACGGTGCAGCTTACGAAACGCGTCGGCCAACCACGACTCGCTTCTCATACCGCCTTGGGGAGGAGGGTTAGGGGACGGCGGATGTAAGTGAAGGAGTCAAACAGCACAGTGGAACGCCAGCCATGGGTCACCCACCCACCATTGGTCTCTCTGTTGCGGGCAACAAGATGCAAGGCTGGGTGTAAACACTGACCCGTTTTCTCTGACTGAGAAACGTACGTTTTCTCTTTCTACCGACGACGCGTTTTCATTTACACAAGACTGCACGGTTTCCTTTCTTAATCAACAGTAAGTTTCCCGTTTTTCTAATCATGGTTGTTGTTTTTCAAACATCTATTTCTAATCAACGGTTTGATTTCTTCGTTTTAACATCATTTTCTATTTCTAAAGATAGTACGTTTTCTTATCTAAATAATGGTACTTCGTTTTCTATCTATGGTACATTTTGTGATAACGTACCTTTCTCACTCTCGAGATGTGACATAAACTGTCTTATGAGAAAAATAAAATATCTCCATAACCACAGTCATGTCTTAATATCCCAGATAAAATAAAAGGAGATACTTGCGTGATTCTGCGGGTTGGTCGCACACAGCGAGCGACCACAACAAAGAAAACGGCGCGTCATGCCAGAAAATTACCGAACTATTTTCTTGAGGACACGTATTGCTTGTGGGAGACGTGAAGCTATGATGGTCGTGTTCAGAGGTCCAGGCTACCTACCCCGTGATTCCCCCGTCCCCTCACGGGCCGGAGTAGAGAGAAAGGGAAGGGAACTCGTCATCACCGTAAGGATTATACAGTGACCAGGTGGAAACACAGTGTGTGGCAGTCACCACGTGCGTGGTACCACGTGGCGTTGAGGCATCTGTACTGACAGAGTGCGTGGAGGCCCTTAACACACCACTGGTGATGTTTTACAATCCTCTCCGTCACTGAGTGCCAATCGTTCCTGTAGTGCCAATTTACAACCAAGGTGATGGTGAGAAGTGGCTAATATAATAGTCATGTTGTGCAGGATGGTACGATCTCTGAGCACGACGGTAATAGAGAGTATCCCTCACCCACTACCTACATTCACACCGAATTAGAAATTCATGAAGTTGTTTATTCACAGTTTCATTAACGAAATTCATCGAGACTCTCACTTATTTATCTACTTACACCTCCATTCTTAGCCTCTTATGAAGAATGCAGATCAGGTCTCTTATTAATTGATTGATCCAAATATTCATCTATCTATCTACAGTCTTATCAATGATGTAAATCAGGTTTCTTATTAATATATCTACTTAGCAATTCATATCAAGTCTTATTAAAAATGTAAATAAGGTTTCTTACAATTATATCCATTCATATATTATTTCCTTATCTATCATATTTATTCATATATCATTTCCTTATCTATTCATATATCATTAACAGTACACATCAATCTTATCTACTGAAAGATCTACCTATCTATTGACAGATCTACTTATCTATTCACACATCTACTTATCTATTCACACATCTACTTATCTACTCACATCCTTATCATCAGAATGACCGAGTACACTAGCTATGGCATCCGCCCCTATTATACACAATACGCAGAGGTGGTCAGCTGGCTCCCTCACACCAGCTGATCTGTTCACGGTCAGCCAGCTGGTTCAGGTGGGGGTACAGGTAGGGGTTAAGTTCCCCCCTCTAAAGGGTTTAACCCATCCCTTAGGGTAAATCTTAAGTATATCTGAGACTAGTGTGATGGCGGTGGTGTGGTATGTTGATGGTAAGTGATGGAGTGTGCTCTCTACCCTCCCTCATGTTCCCTCCCACTACTTCCTTCCCTCCAGCTACCTCCCTCCCCATGGTGACGACCTCCAAAACTTACTGATCAGAATTCCAATCTTATCCCACTTGTTGTCCCCCCCACACATTAACAGCTCAAGTGAAAGGCAAAGCCATAGGGTCATACCGTCGTCCTTAAGGGTCGTACTGTCGTGCTCAAGGGTCGCACTGTCGTCCCCAAGGGTCGTACTTCCGTGCTTAAAGGTCTTACCTCGTTCATCGTGCGAGAAGACAAACACACACACAACCCGCACTGCTTCATTAGAACGAAAACGAGGGTTGGCCAAACACCGTGACGGTGTAACACCTGTACCGTAACGCTTGCACCGTAATACACACACACATACACACACACACCGTCGTATGCATCGTCACGCCAAGCCCTTCGCAGCGACCTGTGACTGTTACGCGATTTACGCCACCGCTGCGCCAATCGTACCTTCAGTGTACCGTAAGTTAGAGTACCGTTATGTCTCGCAAGTGCCGTTGTTAACCGTCACCAAACTCGTACTGAATAAGTGAAATACTTCCGGTGAGGCAGAAACACATGACATTCTTTTATTGGAAAAAATAGTATAAGAAATATCCCGTTTTCTATTGCGATGGTTCACTATCCTATTTTCTGCAAGAGTTGTAATGCCGTTTTAAGCTGCCTTTTTCTTTCAAGATTTCAGACCTGTTTAACGCTACTGCCTTAATCCTCTCGCTGTTGATCCCTTGAGCGCGGCGGTATAACTCTTGAGCCCGAGAGTACGACCCTTGGGCACGACAGTACGACCCTTGAGCACGACAGTACGACCCTTGAACACGGCGGTACGACCCTTAAACACAACGGTGCGACTCTTGAGCATGAAGGTAATTAAAGTCTTAGGTCAAAGGCCAGACCATTATACCCAAGGGTCGTACCGTCATTCTCAAGGGTCGTACCCCTGATCACGCTGACTTATAAACCCACAATCTATCTCATACTATCCTCGTACGACCACAGAAGCCTCCAACGACCTGGCTCACGACTCGCACAACACATGGGAAGCCGCGTCGCCAACTATGCTCAGCTAAGCTGTCTGTAGCATCCCTTTGAAAGTGGGCTTCTCCTGAGTGAGTGGGCAACAAGTGAGTAATATCACTCATTACAGCATCTAGCAAATCAAGGGCTTTCACTCTGTGTTACTCCATTATAATCATCCATTAATCCTATGTGCGTGTGCATTTGTGTGTGGGGACGTAAGTGTGTATATGAATGTGTTTGCTTAATCAAATGCTCAATTAAGGCCAAATGAAAAGTTTAAATCATGAATGAACACCAGCCCTTTGGCCGCGTGAATGTGTGTGAACATATGAACGGGTAACATTCTCTGCACACATCTTCCTGCTCCAGGTTGAATATGTACACATCTTCCTGCTCCAGGTTGAATATGTACACATCTTCCTGCTCCAGGTTGAATATGTACACATCTTCCTGCTCCAGTTTGAATATGTACACATCTTCCTGCTCCAGGTTGAATATGTACACATCTTCCTGCTCCAGGTTGAATATGTACACATCTTCCTGCTCCAGGTTGAATATGTACACATCTTCCTGCTCCAGGTTGAATATGTACACATCTTCCTGCTCCAGGTTGAATATGTACACATCTTCCTGCTCCAGGTTGAATATGTACACATCTTCCTGCTCCAGGTTGAATATGTACACATCTTCCTGCTCCAGGTTGAATATGTACACATCTTCCTGCTCCAGGTTGAATATGTACACATCTTCCTGCTCCAGGTTGAATATGTACACATCTTCCTGCTCCAGGTTGAATATGTACACATCTTCCTGCTCCAGGTTGAATATGTACACATCTTCCTGCTCCAGGTTGAATATGTACACATCTTCCTGCTCCAGGTTGAATATGTACACATCTTCCTGCTCCAGTTTGAATATGTATGCCTATTTGCATATTTAGTACGCAAGCAGGAGGCGTTATACATGTCTATGGCGCGTATATGATGTGTATATCTGCGTATATATGAAGGATGTAAAGTGAGTGATGTATAAATAATGGGGGATGATGCACTTACATAATATATAGCTAAGTTCACCCACACACACCATCAGGAAACACAATAGCAGTTTATGTGGGCATTGTGGAGTATCCAGTTCCCCTCCACCCACAGCTTAACTATTGCCCTCCCGACTAACAATCTCCCCCAAAAAATCACTAACAATCACCAGAGCCTAACAAAAGCAGCCTGGCCAAACAATAGAGGGCAGGGACTCCCTAGGCAAAACAAGAGGTTATTTCTTTCATTCCTGTATTTTTGATGCTTTAATTAACGAAGTGCGTGACACCTGCAGGGCAGCTGGGTGGTTGGGTTGTTAGATGACGTCAACGGTAAAAGGAAGTAGGTCTCCTGTTTCCCCACTGTTACTCTTATTGTGACCTCTGTTGCTTCCGTTAGCATAAGGCTGTTGGGGGGAAGGGTGTCTGTGTCTGTGGTGGTGACGAGGCTATTAGTCTTGGGGGTAATTTGGGGGTGGTGGTGGGGGTGTGGAGGGGTAGCTCTAATTATAGTTATTGTGATTTTTGCTGGTGTGTGTGTGTGTGTGTGTGTGTGTGTGTGTGTGTGTGTGTGTGTGTGTGTGATGGAAGCAACACACACACACACACACACACACACACAAACAAACAAACAAACAAACAACAGAAGCGACGACAGACGAGCTTAAACCATCAGCTAAATGTTTACTTCCTCACCCTCCTCGAACACCACCAGCCTCTCCCTCACTATTCGTCTTCTCCATCACTGCTCGCCCTCCTTCAGAACCAAGATCTTCTCCCTCACTCCTTTTCTCCACCACTAATTGACCTCCTCCACTACACTCCCGACATTCTCCAACACACTCGACCTTGCCGGGTTCCCCCTGAACACCCCCAGTAATACCAGGGGCCATTATAGTCACGGGACCCCGCTCCTGCTGGTGGGTGGGAAGGAAGAGGGGGGGGGGGATGACTTGCCTCAGGGCTTGTTGAGATGGAGGTAGTGGGAAGGTGGGCTGCGATCACTGACACGGGGTTACGACCGTTGCAGTTGTCGGTGGGGAGGGAGTGTGGAAGACACTGATGTACCCCCGGGCTTGTTGACAGGTGTGGGGCAGATGAGGGGGAAGGGAGGGAGGGGGAGGGGGGTTGCGATCGCTGTCGAGAAAGCCCTGGGGCAAACATCCCTCCACGTCGCTTTCTTTTCCTGTCATTCTTCTGTCTCTTTCCTGCCGTCCCTCACTTCACCCCTCCCCCAACTCCAGTCTCCCCTCCCTCCCAATCCCAATAAGATAACACTACGACGGCCAGTCTGACTTACAACCGGGCCACCGTACCTAAGACCCGGGTCTTCTTGTCTCACAGGAAACTGGAAGGTGACATACGCTTCTTCATCCCCTTCAGTGTGTACCCCCGAGCCAGCCCTGCTGACGTCTCCTAGAGGCAGACTGTGTTACCAGCTGCGTGTGGTAGTGGAGGTGCCACACCACCACCAGGGGCGGGCACCTCCTGCCAGGGGAAGAGGCTTGGCATCGTCAGCTACAACAAAAGGCCCCTACCTCTCTCCCCTGCTACATCCTGGCACTCCTCACTCGCGGTACTGACGGAGGCGATATACGCCGTCGGGAGGGAGCTGAAGCTGAGGGTCAGAATAGGGAACCTGAAGATGAGGGCCGTTAGGAGGGACCTGAAGATGAGGGCAGTTAGAGGGGACCTGAAGATGAGGTACAGCACGTGAGAATGTGTGTGTGTGTGTGTGTGTGTGTGTGTGTGTGTGTGTGTGTGTGTGTGTGTGTGTGTGTGTGTGTACATACATACTAAGAAAAAAAATATACGAATTTCTGTAAAATTCCACTGTGGCGTGGCAATAAGCACATGGAGACCTTCGCTCGGCATTCTCTCTCTCTCTCTCTCTCTCTCTCTCTCTCTCTCTCTCTCTCTCTCTCTCTCTCTCTACATATCCATATTTCAGCTGGGGGTCACGATGTCTCTCTCGGGGAGATAAAGAGAGAGACAGTCTTCACCTGTAAATCTGCTGCACAGGGTTGGAGCACGACGGTACGACCCTCAGAGCGCGACGGTACGACCCTCGGGTACGATGCTTTCCAAGGCCCGGCCATTACACTCAAGAGTCGTACGATCGTGCTGAAGAGTCGTACCGACGCGCATGTGACCGTGACGAAGCAATCTGGTGACGCAGACACGCCCGTGGTGGATTACCCGTCCATCACGCCTTGCAGATAACAAACCCCCCCTCTCCCCACCCCCACGTCTCCCCACCCCCACGTCTCCCCATCCCCACGTCTCCCCACCCCCACGTCTCCCCACCCCCACGTCTCCCCACCCCCACGTCTCCCCATCCCCACGTCTCCCCACCCCCACGTCTCCCCAACCCCACGTCTCCCCAAACAACCACACCCCACTAATTCACCCCCCCCGCCTCCTCCTCTCCCCACGTGGGAGACTTTCCTCCCCTCCCCACTCCCACAATTACAGATGGTAATCACCAACGTGGCCTCGCATACCTACATCTGAAATCTACGATTTCCTGTGCGACATTAACGCGGGATGAAGGACACACACACACACACACACACACACACACACACACACACACACACACACACACACACACACACACATACACACACACATACACACACACACGTGATATCCTCTGGGTCGCTATCTCAGAGGATGATAACTCATACTATACCCGCGGGAGATAACAGGGCATTTAAACGTGCTGCTCCATATTTAAGTGTGAGTTAGCACACAGTGTCCTGTGAACGTATGCGTAGTGCCATGATGGGACTGTATGTGTAGTGCCATGATGGGACTATATGTGTAGTGCTATGATGGGACTGTGTGCGTAGTGCTATGATGGGACTGTATGTGTAGTGCCATGATGGGACTGTGTGCGTAGTGCTATGATGGGACTGTATGTGTAGTGCTATGATGGGACTGTATGCGTAGTGCCATGATGGGACTATATGTGTAGTGCTATGATGGGACTGTGTGCGTAGTGCTATGATGGGACTGTATGTGTAGTGCCATGATGGGACTGTATGCGTAGTGCTATGATGGGACTATATGTGTAGTGCCATGATGGGACTGTATGTGTAGTGCTATGATGGGACTGTATGTGTAGTGCTATGATGAGACTGTATGTGTAGTGCTATGATGGGACTGTATGTGTAGTGCCATGATGGGACTGTATGTGTAGTGCTATGATGGGACTGTATGTGTAGTGCTATGATGGGACTGTATGTGTAGTGCTATGATGGGACTGTATGTGTAGTGCTATGATGGGACTATATGTGTAGTGCCATGATGGGACTGTATGTGTAGTGCTATGATGGGACTGTATGTGTAGTGCCATGATGGGACTGTATGTGTAGTGCTATGATGGGACTGTATGCGTAGTGCTATGATGGGACTGTATGTGTAGTGCTATGATGGGACTGTATGTGTAGTGCCATGATGGGACTGTATGTGTAGTGCTATGATGGGACTGTATGCGTAGTGCTATGATGGGACTGTATGTGTAGTGCTATGATGGGACTGTATGTGTAGTGCCATGATGGGACTGTATGTGTAGTGCTATGATGGGACTGTATGTGTAGTGCCATGATGGGACTGTATGTGTAGTGCTATGATGGGACTGTATGTGTAGTGCTATGATGGGACTGTATGCGTAGTGCTATGATGGGACTGTATGTGTAGTGCTATGATGGGACTGTATGTGCAGCGCCATAGATGGGTCTATGTGTTGTGCCAAGGGGAGGAGAACTGCTTATAGAGGTGTCAACCCACACGGTGTTAGGTGTGCGCATCGACCACACTTGTCAAGGTAGGTGCTTAATGCGGCTGGGGGTTAGAAAGTGCCAGGCCGGCTCTCGTAATGCCTACGATGGCTACTTCGGTGCCAGTGCCGCCCCTGCGGAGGAGGGAAAGTGGCACTGTGCCAAAGCTCATGTGCAACATCCACTCGCCACAGACCACAGACCCCACGATCGTTCCCTGCCTGCTGAACAGCTATTTACAAAACATGAAAGCACACCCAAATCTGCACCGCACCTCGCTGCATGAATGGCCCACATTACTTCTTCACTGCGTCCACTGAAAAGCCTTTTTAAACTTCAATTTCCGGAGGAATTTCAGAGAGAGAGAAAAAAAAGACCTGACTGGGGTCTGGCATATTCTCCACCCCTTCCCTCATCAACTAGCAATTGTTGCTACATTTTCTTTCATATTCTCGTCTCTCATTGGAGAAGATAATAGAGGATATAAAGGGGGCTCTTGCGCTGACGCCATCACACGGCCGTGCGTGTATACAGGCCATGTATTTCAATTTTCAAGTTGATCTCTAAATGTTCCCTTATTAATGACCTTATCAAATTCATCTACCAGCCAATCTATAAGTCAAGGTTTATATGTACATATACCAATGTTGTTCTTGTGTGTGTGTGTGTGTGTGTGTGTGTGTGTGTGTGTGTGTGTGGAGCCACTCTAATGTACATACTTAAGTGTGAGAGTGTGGCGCGACCCAGCCCTCAGACATCCGGGCATCGTCTGGAGATTCACAGTAATTACATTCATTAACCAGGCCAGGTTGGGTGTCTGGGTGATCCAGTACCTGGACGACACTCACACTCCAGTTAATGACACACTCAACACACTCCTCCTCCTCCTCCTCCTCATACGTCACGGTGAGTGTGTTCTGCTTGGCTTCCTGGTGAGTGTACTATCAACGGCCAACGAGTGTCTTTATACCTCATATCAGCCATCGTGGGACGATCGCAACTATGCCCCTAATCGAAGCCATGGTGGCTGTAAAGGCAAGATAATGAGATCTCCAGAAAAAGGAGTAAGGTTTGATCTGTACTTTTCCACGGGAGAATAGCTTATACGGCGGGAGAAAGACGAGAGATGGAGGAAAATTCCACCGCTTCCCTGCGCTAGGAGAGGAGGCATCATAACGGTCAATCCTCGTGTGGCAAGCTTGCACAGGAAAACAAATGGGAAGCAGCTGCCAGAAGAATGAGGCGGAGGTGCTGGGACACGAGAGCAGCGGCCGAAGCAACACCCGTGGAACAAGAGGAGAGAAGCAACATTATAGTGGATGGAATGGGTCTGTTGAAGGAGAAGAGATAACAGAAAGTATGATAAGGAAGAAACCTTCTAATTCCATCGTGGATAAGAGACATGCGAGTTAACAACACATCCACCACGCACCATATGAATGAAAGTCATGAGAACCTAGAGTATGGGTGTGGGACTGGGGTGAGAGGTCTAGGGAATGTAATTACCAGTGTCTGGATGACCGGGGAGTATAACTAGGGGTGCGCAGTGTTAACAGGGAGTGGGAAGAGTGTATCTGGGTGTGGCAGAGTTCGCAAGTGTACCCACGACACTGAGGTGACCTACCTTCCATAGTGAGCGGTATACTCGTCAAGTGGTCTTCTCAATCGTTTCCTCGGTTCTTGGCTGCTAGTCTCTCCTTCTAACACCCCCGTGAGCTCACACGGGCTTACCACTCCACGTCCTCCAGTCCGACACAAAAACCGGACTAACGTGTTTCAACCTCAAATCTCGCGAACACAAGCAGTAAGAGAGAAGTCCGACTCGACAATCTGGTTCACGTTTCCTCTGTAATCAGTTGCACTCGAACCATCTGAAACAACCAGGATCCGAACCGTATGAAACACTAGCACTTTGACCCGTCTGGAGCAACGGTAATTCGACCAGTCTGAAACAACGGTACTTCGAACCGTTTTGAAACACTAACACTCAAACCGAAGCACCAGAACTCGAGCACTCACTTCACTAATCGGTCACGAAACCCAGATCTTCCTTACTATGAAGTGGAGAGACCCAGGTCTTATTAAACACTGTAGAACGTACTTCACGTTTCCTTCAACACGCCCCTGTCTCCACTCTCTGACAAACTCTGGTTACTCCACACACTCTCATGAGAGGAAATAATCCAGTTCTGATGACATCATGTGCGTGGTGGCAATCAGAATTACGCGTCGTCCGTCACGGACAGCCACGTACATGTACGTGACGTCCACAACACGTCCAGACCGGCCGCGACGTGAAGGTCTCCGACGCGGGGTCTGCGCGCCAAGATGATGTATTTACCATACGTGGCCAAGCTTTTGATCCTTCCCTCGTGGCCACCGCGTCTGTCTGGCGCGACGGCGGTGTGAGCAAGGCTATGGGTGACACAGTACGTGTGCTGGGAAGAGCACACAGCACACACAGAGGCAGGAGGGGGACTGGAGAAGTGCTTGACACAGCACGAGAGGTTGCTGCAGACGGGTGTGTCTCTCGCAGCACAGACAGCGTCAGTGGGACAGGAGAGGTGGCTGTAGACGGGTCTCTCTCTCTCTCATAGCACACGCATCGGGAGGAGCGACAGCAACCAACCGCCTCACCCCCGCCTCGCATCGCCACACTGATCCTCCACCACCACCACCACCACCACCACGGCCCCGGCATCACCAGCCCCGCCCCACCCCGCCCCACCCAGCACATGATGCTATATACTGCTTCTGTCTACCAACCCCCAGGCCTGACACTCAGGAGGCTCCTGTGTGTCACACCAGGAACTCAGGCGCGACGCCCGTGACTCACATGTGACAAGACACAGGTCACTCTGACGATGTCGAAGTCGGCCATGTTTACCCCACCAACAAGAAGATCCTGGCTACGCCACCAGCAGGAAGGTCTTGGCTACGCCACCAGCAGGAAGGTCCTGGCTACGCCACCAGCAGGAAGGTCTTGGCTACGCCACCAGCAGGAAGGTCCTGGCTACGCCACCAGCAGGAAGGTCCTGGCTACATCACCAGCAGGAAGGTCCTAGCTACGCCACCAGCAGGAAGGTCCTGGCTATGCCACCAGCAGGAAGGTCCTGGCTACATCACCAGCAGGAAGGTCCTAGCTACGCCACCAGCAGGAAGGTCCTGGCTATGCCACCAGCAGGAAGGTCCTGGCTACATCACCAGCAGGAAGGTCCTAGCTACGCCACCAGCAGGAAGGTCCTGGCTATGCCACCAGCAGGAAGGTCCTGGCTACGCCACCAGCAGGAAGGTCCTGGCTACGCCACCAACAGGAAGGTCCTGGCTACGCCACCAGCAGGAAGGTCCTAGCTACGCCACCAACAGGAAGGTCCTGGCTATGCCACCAGCAGGAAGGTCCTAGCTACGCCACCAACAGGAAGGTCCTGGCTACGCCACCAACAGGAAGGTCCTGGCTACGCCACCAGCAGGAAGGTCCTGGCTACGCCACCAGCAGGAAGGTCCTAGCTACGCCACCAGCAGGAAGGTCCTGGCTACGCCACCAACAGGAAGGTCCTGGCTACGCCACCAGCAGGAAGGTCCTGGCTACGCCACCAACAGGAAGGTCCTGGCTACGCCACCAGCAGGAAGGTCCTGGCTACGCCACCAGCAGGAAGGTCCTGGCTATGCCACCAACAGGAAAGTCTCCGTAAAATATAAATCCCAGGCAGGAATATCAGGCTGAGGGTCATGCAAATCTAGAGCCATTATACCTTCGAAGTGCACCCGAAATGCAAGAAACTAGCCCATTCAACCTTGTAATTTGGCCCTGACGGCGTAAAGCAAATCCACCCAATGAAAAAGTGTGA
Organism: Panulirus ornatus; assembly: GCF_036320965.1. Lineage (NCBI taxonomy): Eukaryota > Metazoa > Arthropoda > Malacostraca > Decapoda > Palinuridae > Panulirus > Panulirus ornatus. Next base: position 4,939,391 of record NC_092274.1, read on the forward strand.
GGTGTAAGTGTTAGGGAGCGTACACTGTACAGGGCCTCACTTGGTCGAGCCCCGAGTGAGAGGTATGGGGGGGGGACAGCCTTGTTGTGGGCGTACGGTAGTAATGGCCGAGGCTAGGACTGGTGTGCAGTGTAATCTGAGGACCCTGCCGGAAGGAGGTGCGAGACGTTAAAAAGAACAACCTCTCTCTCTCTCTCTCTCTCTCTCTCTCTCTCTCTCTCTCTCTCTCTCTCTCTCTCTCTCTGAATCTTTTCTCATTATAATCCGTGCAAACGATCTACTTTACTGGAGAGAGAGAGAGAGAGAGAGAGAGAGAGAGAGAGAGAGAGAGAGAGAGAGAGAGAGAGAGAGAGAGAGAGAGAGAGAGAGAGAGAGAGAGAGATATTCTTGTTTGCCAGAATCAACAAACACTATCTCTCCAGCACATCAGCAAAAGCTACAGCAACCAGCTGTACCGCAGCCATCACACCCAACCCTCTCATATATATATATATATATATATATATATATATATATATATATATATATATATATATATATATATATATATATATATCTTTTTTTTTTTTATTTTGCTTTGTCGCTGCCTCCCGCGTTTGCGAGGTAGCGCAAGGAAACAGACGAAAGAAATGGCCCAACCCACCCCCATACACGTGTATATACAGACACGTCCACACACGCAAATATACATACCTATACATCTCAATGTACACATATATATACACACACAGACACATACATATATACACATGCACACAATTCACACTGTCTGCCTTTATTCATTCCCATCGCCATCTCGTCACACATGGAATAACATCCCCCTCCCCCCTCATGTGTGCGAGGTAACGCTAGGAAAAGACAACAAAGGCCCCATTCGTTCACACCCAGTCTCTAGCTGTCATGCAATAATGCCCGAAACCACAGCTCCTTTTCCACATCCAGGCCCCACAGAACTTTCCATGGTTTACCCCAGGCGCTTCACATGCCCTGATTCAATCCATTGAGAGCACGTCGACCCCAGTATACCACATCGATCCAATTCACTCTATTCCTTGCCCTCCTTTCACCCTCCTGCATGTTCAGGCCCCGATCACACAAAATCTTTTTCACTCCATCTTTCCACCTCTAATTTGGTCTCCCACTTCTCCTTGTTCCCTCCACCTCCGACACATATATCCTCTTGGTCAATCTTTCCTCACTCATTCTCTCCATGTGACCAAACCATTTCAAAACACCCTCTTCTGCTCTCTCAACCACGCTCTTTTTATTTCCACACATCTCTCTTACCCTTACGTTACTCACTCGATCAAACCACCTCACACCACACATTGTCCTCAAACATCTCATTTCCAGCACATCCATCCTCCTGCGCACAACTCTATCCATAGCCCACGCCTCGCAACCATACAACATTGTTGGAACCATTATTCCTTCAAACATACCCATTTTTGCTTTCGGAGATAATGTTCTCGACTTCCACACATTCTTCAAGGCTCCCAGAATTTTCGCCCCCTCCCCCACCCTACGATCCACTTCCGCTTCCATGGTTCCATCCGCTGCCAGATCCACTCCCAGATATCTAAAACACTTCACTTCCTCCAGTTTTTCTCCATTCAAACTCACCTCCCAATTGACTTGACCCTCAACCCTACTGTACCTAATAACCTTGCTCTTATTCACATTTACTCTTAACTTTCTTCTTTCACACACTTTACCATACTCAGTCACCAGCTTCTGCAGTTTCTCACATGAATCAGCCACCAGCGCTGTATCATCAGCGAACAACAACTGACTCACTTCCCAAGCTCTCTCATCCCAACAGACTTCATACTTGCCCCTCTTTCCAAAACTCTTGCATTCACCTCCCTAACAACCCCATCCATAAACAAATTAAACAACCATGGAGACATCACACACCCCTGCCGCAAACCTACATTCACTGAGAACCAATCACTTTCCTCTCTTCCTACACGTACACATGCCTTACATACTCGATAAAAACTTTTCACTGCTTCTAACAACTTGCCTCCCACACCATATATTCTTAATACCTTCCACAGAGCATCTCTATCAACTCTATCATATGCCTTCTCCAGATCCATAAATGCTACATACAAATCCATTTGCTTTTCTAAGTATTTCTCACATATATATATATATATATATATATATATATATATATATATATATATATATATATATATATATATATATATATATATATATATATATATATATAAGGTTTTGAGCGACCGAGTCCTGAACATTCAGGAGGGCGAAATGCGTGCAAGGAACAGAGTAAATTGGAACGATGTGGTATACCGGTGTCGATGTGCTGTCAATGGATTGAACCAGGGCATGTGAAGCGTCTGGGGTAAACCATGGAAAGTTTTGTGGGGCCTGGATGTGGAAAGGGAGCTGTGATGTCGGTGCATTACACATGACAGCTAGAGACTGAGTGAGAACGAATGTAGCCTTTTGTCTTTTCCCAGCGCTACCTTGCGCGAGGGAAGGCGGTGCCATTTCATGTGTGGCGGGGTGGCGACGATAATGGATGAAGGCAGCAAGTATGAATGGGTACATGTGTATATATCTATATGTCTGTGAATGTATATTTATGTATATGTTGAAATGTATAGGTATGTATATGTGCGTGTGTGGGCGTCTTTTGTATATACATGTGCATGTGGGTGGGTTGGGCCTGTCTTTCGTCTGTTTCCTTGCGCTACCTCGCTAACGCGGGAAACAGCGACAAAGTATAAATATATATATATATATATATATATATATATATATATATATATATATATATATATATATATATATATATATATATATATATAGATAGATAGATAGATAGACGGATATATAGATAGATAGATATAGATAATGATAAGACAGAGAGAGATATGGATAGACAAACATACTGAACATATGAAGAAAAGGTTAAAAGCAAGACTAAAAGTAAGGTAATGAAGCGTTCAACAAGTGGAAGGGTTCAAAACGAAGGTCTAAAGTTGAGTCTGAATATGGATGGAGAAAGAGACTGCAGGACGTGGAGTGGTAACAAGGCACCGGATGGGACCTTTGGAACCTATGAAGCCGTCGAGGCTGATGACCATGGAACGGTAAGTATGGGTTTTGCCCGTGGACACCGGTACGCTCTGGCTTCAATCATTATTCACGACGGCGAAAGATTCAGTTGTGTGCAAATGAGGCCATTGTTCCCTTCTTCCTGACGCCACCTCGCACACGCAAGAAAAGTAGGTATAAAACAACCATTTCATATATATATATATATATATATATATATATATATATATATATATATATATATATATATATATATATACACACACACACAACAGCCTATGTTGCGTCTATTGTCAATTGTGTGTGACACCAGGGAACCTGTCGCTTTGGATCACCCTCGCCTTTTGTCTCCCGCCACAGTGCCTATTATACCGGGGCGCGCTCGTGTGACGCCCCTGCCTGGCAACAGCTTTTCCCTAATGACGCGCTGCAGATATGATGTGTTTCAAGGATAATAATGGGTTAAGCCGGTGTTTATTCCCGTATTAATCATGTGCGATACTGCAGCCAGCATATACTACACTTAATCACTATTTACACACTATATATATATATATATATATATATATATATATATATATATATATATATATATATATATATTTTTTTTTTTTTTTTTTTCAAACTATTCGCCATTTCCCGCGTTAGCGAGGTAGCGTTAAGAACAGAGGACTGGGCCTTTTTCGGAATATCCTCACCTGGCCCCCTCTGTTCCTTCTTTTGGAAAATTAAAAAAAAAAAACGAGAGGGGAGGATTTCCAGCCCCCCGCTCCCTCCCCTTTTAGTCGCCTTCTACGACACGCAGGGAATACGTGGGAAGTATTCTTAATCCCCTATCCCCAGGGATAATATATATATATATATATATATATATATATATATATATATATATATATATATATATATATATATATATATTGTGATCCTTTCCAACATTATCATTATACTCTGTCGCTGTCTCCGGCGTTAGCGAGGTAGCGCAAGGAAACAGTCGCCAGAATGGTCCAACCCACCCACATACACATGTATATACATACTCGTATATACATTTATATATGCATGCACAGACATATACATATATACACATGTACATAATTCATACTTGCTGCCTTTATTCATCCCCGCCGCCACCCCGCCACACATGAAATGACACCCCCCCCCCCCCGCACGCGCCTAAGGTAGCGCTAGGAGAAGACAACAAAGGCCACATTCGTTCACACTCAGTCTCTAGCTGTCATGTATAATGCATCGAAAACAACAGCTCCCTTTCCACATCCAGGCCTCACAAAACTTTCCATGGTTTACCCCGAACGCTTCACATGCCCTGGTTCAATCCACTGACAGCACGTCGACCCCGGTATACCACATCATTCCAATTCACTTTATTCCTTGCACGCCTTTCACCTTCCTGCATGTTCAGGCCCCGATTGCTCAAAATCTTTTACGCTCCATCCTTCCACCTCCAATCTGGTCTCCCACTTTTCCTCGTTCCCTCCATCTCTGACACATATATCCTCTTTGTCAATCTTTCCTCACTCATTCTCTCGGTGTGACCAAACCATTTCAATATACACCTCTTTTGCTCTCTCAACCACACTCTTTTATTACCACACATCTCTCTTACCCTTTCATTACCTACTCCATGAAACCACCTCACACCACATATTGTCTTCAAATATCTCATTTCCAACACATCCACCCTCCGCCGCACAACCCTATCTATACCCCACGCCTCGCAACCATATATATATATATATATATATATATATATATATATATATATATATATATACACGTTGGAAAGGACCACAATTTTGCGCGTGATCAAGATATTCCTATGAGTCCACAGGAACTTATCGTGTTTCATTTTTCCCCGTGGACTCATAGGAATATATATATATATATATATATATATATATATATATATATATATATATATACATGAAAGCAACAATGGGGACTCGTAGCTAAACTGGTCTGAATAGTTAGAATATAAAAAAAAAGCTGTACAAAGCAGCAGTGTACACAACGTCAGTGTACAAAGTAGCAGCATAAACAACACTAGTGTACAAATCTGCAACATAAACAAAACTAGTGTACAAATCTGCAATACAAACAACACTAGTGTACACAGCAGCAATATAAACAACACTAGTGTACAAAGCAGCAACATAAAACTAGTGTACAAAGCTGCAATACAAACAACACTAGTGTACACAGCAGCAATATAAACAACACTATTGTACAAAGCAGCAACATAACAAAAACTAGTGTACAAAGCTGCAATACAAACAACACTAATGTACACAGCAGCAATATAAACAACACTAGTGTACAAAGCTGCAATATAAACAACACTGGTGTACAAAGCTGCAATATAAACAACAGTAGTGTACACAGCAGCAATACAAGCAACACTAGTGTGAGCAGCAGCAATATAAACAACACTAGTGTACAAAGCTGCAATAGCAGCAACACAAACAATACAGTGTACAAAGCATCAATATAAACAGCACTGGTGTGCCAAAAAGCATTAAGCACAATAATGGTGTACATTGGTACAGTAAACCCGGGTTCCTGGTGGCCTATAAAGGTCTTATGGATGTCTGATAGTAGCCAGCAACTTGCACTTGACAACGTTGACCAAATATAACCAAGGTAACATAGGGTTTTCTCCCCTGACAGTTATTAATACTTGACATTACAATCTGTCAGAGCTTGTGGCTGGCTGACAGCGACGGTGCGGTTATTTCCTGAGTGCTCACGTAAGGTCTGGGGTCAAACTTGAGGTGACCTCGCCCAGGTCACGGTGTCTGTGGCACTTGTGAGTGGCGTGTGAGGGAGGGGAGGTTACTGTAGGGCCATTGTAAGTGTTGTGTGAGGGAGGGGAGGTTAGTGTAGGGCCATTGTAAGTGTAGTGTGAGGGAGGGGAGGTTAGTGTAGAGCCATTGTGAGTTTAGTGTGAGGGAGAAAAGGTTGTTGTAGGGCCATTATAAGTGTAGTGAGAGGGAGGGGAGGTTAGTGTCGGGCCATTATAAGTGTAGTGTGAAGGAGGGGAGGTTAGTGTAGGGCCATTATAAGTGTAGTGTGAGGGAGGGGAGGTTAGTGTAGGGCTATTGTAAGTGTAGTGTGAGGGAGGGGAGGTTAGTGTAGGGCCATTATAAGTGTAGTGTGAGGGAGGGGAGGTTAGTCTAAGGTCACTGTGAGTGTAGCGTGAGGGAGGAAGGTGAGTATATGGCTATGACGCGTGAGGTGAGAGGGAAGGGGGTGGGTTTTGGGCCCTGGAAGAGGAGCTAGGGGCAAGGGGATGGACCCAGGGCCGGTGGGAGCAGAATGAGAGGGAAGGGAGAGGGAGGGAGAGTGTAGGGCCCCTGGGAGTTGAGTGAGAGGTTACGTGAGTGCGGACTGCTGCCTGATGGTCGTTGAAATAAATGGCAGCAATCATGACTGGACGCTCCCGTCTGAATAGGTAATGCGGGTGCCAACACACACACACACACACACACACACACACACACACACACACACACACACTTTCATGTGAGCAAAGGGTCCGGATTCACATAAGGCAGAATCCAAATCCTTATGCTGAGAAAGGGTCCATTGTCTCATGCAAGCACAGTCCGGAGTCTCGTGCAAGCAAAGAGCCTTCTAGAGTCCCATGCAAACAAAGAACTCAGTCTAATGCAAGCAGAGGGCCCAGAGCCTCATGCATGTAAAGAGTCCACCATCTTACACAATACAATCGAGATTGGCATGCAAGCAGAAATTGCTGCGTTACACGCAAGCAAACAGTTATGGGTCTCCTTCAAGCAAAGCTTCCTGCGTTTCACGGCAACAAATAGTACTGTGTCTCTTGCTAGCACAGATTCCTGGGTCTCATGCAAGCAAACAGCACTGTGTCTCTTGCAGACAAAGAGAGTTCATGATCTCATGCATGCAGAGTACAGGAACTCATGCAAGCAAATGGTCCTCGGTCTCTGGCAAGCAAAGACTCCACTATCTCATGTAAGACAAACAGCAGATCGTCACCTGCAGCCAGAGTGTACGGCGTCTTAGCTGCAAAATGTAGCGTACTATATCAAAAATCATCGTCTTAATGAATCATTTAACTACGACGCATTTCAGCTTTGGTCGTAGCTCAATATGACCCCAAGCGCGAAGGCCGTGCTCCCGTTTTCTGCACCCGGAGTGAGAACGTGGTATGAACAGTTATAACTGACTTTAACAGCTAGAAAACGGGAACACTCTCTCTCTCTCTCTCTCTCTCTCTCTCTCTCTCTCTCTCTCTCTCTCTCTCTCTCTCTCTCTCTCTCTCTCTCTCTCTCTCTCAGGACAATTACACACCCACCGTATGGACCCACACGCTCTACCAATTTCTCTCCGTCTGCCTCGACAATGAGGAGTGGTAACAGTAACAAATATGCTCCAACTCCCTACACAAACCCACCCCCACACCAATCTATCCCCCAACTCGCACATCTCAAAATATGATCCTGAATAACAAGCTTCAGCCAACGTACTTTATTTTATAGTCTGTTTTTAACAACCCCCCCCCCCCTCCTTCAACAACTGGTAGCGTTAGTAACGAATGGATAAGCCTTGGAGAAGAGGAAGGGCAGGGAGATATCATTACTTGTTTTCAATCTGAGGGAGTGGTAATTGCTGTGTGCGTGTGTGTGTGTGTGTGTGTGTGTGTGTGTGTGTGTGTGTGTGTGTGTGTTGACGGGGTGTGAGGCTGGACTGGTGAGCGCGAGTCACCCACTAAATACGAAAGACGGAGGAGATGAAGAAGGAGAAGAAGGAGGGGATGAAGGAAAAGGAGAATGAAGAAGAGGAAGAAGCGAAAGAAATGAAAGAAGAAGGAGAAGAGTAAGAAGCAAAAGAAAAAGACAAAAGGTCCTGGGTTCGGATCCTGGCTGTTGGAGGGTATTATGTGATGTATATATATATGTATATACATGTGTATGTGGGTGGGTTGGGCCATTCTTTCGTCTGTTTCCTTGCGCTACCTCGCTAACGCAGGAGACAGCGACAAAGCAAAATAAATAAATAAATCATAAATTATATATATATATATATATATATATATATATATATATATATATATATATATATATATATATATACATAACACACAAACCTCCACACACACTCACACAACGCAGATAACATTTGGCATCACAGCTTGGGAGGTACAATAACCTCACTTCCATGGCTCCTCAGCCAAGCCTAAAAACAGCCTGAGACCAACCCAGTGTTGATGGTATCTATACCAGAGGCTATACGATGGTTCCTGGCCCGGCATCAGTGGGCGTATAGTTCAACTGCAGATAGACAAAGGGAGGCGTAACAGTAATCAAATGGCACGTTCTTCCCTTTCTATGCCAAAGTTCCTGGCCAAGTTGTAGAGAAAGGAAAGTGGTTATAACACAGTTTAAGGTTCTTACACCCTTCTCTCTGGAATATAGTATATTTAAACGGCAGAGAGGCAAAATAAAGTGTATCAATAATTTCAAAACACTTTCTTCCTTCCTATGCCTAGGTTCTTGGCCTAGTTACAGAGAAACAAAAGGAGTTGTAACACTGTTTAAGGTCCTTCCACCATTCTCTATGGTAAACTGGCGCATGATCAACATCAGCTTAAACTACTGAGAAACTGTTTAGTCAGCATGATGTCTAAAGGCATTGTCCAAGCCAGATCGATCCAATAAATCATCTAAATTAGTAAGACACGTTGAAAGCACTTAAAACTATCAGTTACAGCGTAGAGGCAAGAGATATGGGAAAGTACTGGAAGATCCTAATCTGCATACGAAAATGAATGCTTGTTGGACTCAAACATTCCTCATATTGTTAGTAACAAAAGGTGTTGAGAAAGATTATGAAACGAGAACTGCGAATGTCTGAGTGGAAGACAGCGAGTGTCCGTCTTGTTCTGTGTCTGCTCCCCCAGGGTTCAGGGGTCAAGGGTCAGCCAGCTGGTCAGTACACATAACCTTCCTACATATAACAACCACCTGGCCATCAGGAGTCAAGGGTCAGCCAGCTGGTTGGGCCGAGGTACCGTCGTTGTGTTGCCGGTGTAGCAAGAGGAACGTTGCACTGCCGGAAGATGGCGTGGCGGCCCAGGTCCTGGAGCTGCTGCAGGAGGCAGGCAACAACCACATCCCCGCACGATCCCTGCCATCACTGGAAGGCATCAGGGTCACCCGGGGCTGCTACTAACGACGGTGAAGCCCAGCGGGATAAGACGTGTCCAGGCACCAGGGGGGCGGCGCCCTTGTGGTCTGAGGCGACTGAACCAATTAACGGAATGACTGCTTAAGTGATTCAGGCTCCTGGCACAAGCCTATTCCAGACTGATCGGGTCACGGTTAACGTTCCTGATCGTGACACATTCACGGGCCGCCCAGGGTCCAGCGCACAGGTTCGAATCCTGATTGCGGCAGTCGGTCCACACTCAACCTAGCAGTTCATCCACCCCTAAGAGTTGGTCGATGAAATAGGTACCTGGCTCAGGCTAACGTATATAGCGTTAATGGGATGACCTTGTTTAGGGCCTCAGTGGGCATTAATGGTTGAGGCATGGTGAGGCACGATAAATCTTTCTGGCGAACCCTCGCAATATTGTGAAGGACCGTAGACTGACTCAAGTCCAGACGAGATTGAACCTCCCGCAATGGGTGTTTGGGGTCGCCTTCCTGCTCGGGTCCTGACCTATGAGGGAACCCAGTTACCATCTTGGGTCGAGATGGCTTACGGAAATAACATCTGGTCGCTTATATGGCAATCTACAGCCATGGGGGAAATGACGCTGCAGGGTAAATACACTCTCGCTCCTTTGCATTAAGTGTCTGGCTATAAAGCATCGATGAGTTCATACCCGTAGCGTCAACAGAAATGTAATCGCTCTGGCTCATTATTTCCCGCCGTTAACCGGGGCACTGACCTTACGGTGTGACAACACAGATGAATTACATTACAACAAAGGAATATTATCACGTGTTGAAAATTGGCAAGATCAGTTACATTTCACTTTTTTGAACATGAAGGAGGAATGAAGTTCATGGGTGACGTGGGTTATATGTTATTCGACCAACCCCCTGATCCTATACGGGTTCATGGGTTGTTGGGTACAGAAGGTCCATCAGAGCCCCCACCATGCAATAGTCATGGAGCCCACCGTGCCATGGGTTCATCATAATAACGACATTATGTTCACTCATCTTGGCCCATCATCATGAGTGCATGCGTTGTGGGGGTAGGATTTCCATGAGCCCCCGACCCCACTATGAGTTCATGGATAATGGAGGATAATACTCATTAAAAAAAAAAAAAATAGCAGGACAAAGAGGAGCCAGCGAGGAACAGCCCCGCTGAACAATGAAAATGGCAGCAAGAAAGATGTAGCTTTTCCAGCTTAGCTTGTACCAAGAGCTACATAAAGCTGTCCTAGCTTAGCTTACCAGGGCTATTGTCCTGTACTGTAGGAGTGACAAAGAGATTATATGTGTTAGAAGCTACAAGACGGCAACACTGACGTCTAATTACATTGATGATTACATTCCATCGATTTTATAGTTATACAATATCATATTCTACTAAGTCAAGTTATATCATATTGCATTATCTTATTCCTTAAAATACTCTTACAGGACTTGATTATATTCAATTAAGTCACATATCAAATTACATTATACTACATTATAACATATTCCTGTGTGCTCTTACAGTGCTAGATTAAGTATAATATAAATATATGAGAATTACTGACTTCACAACCACAGAGATTTGAAATCTAAATATCAAATTTAGAATTCAAAATCACAACTACAATTCAAAATCAGAATTAAATTCAAAATCAGTCTATCATCTGCACTCTACATGCGAGGATAGAGGCGAGGCGAGTCTATTTACTTCATAAGATGCAATCTTTTTTTCCACCTCCTTCAGACGCAAAATAAGATGAAAAAAAAAATCCCTCTTCATATTCGTGCAAGATATTAACTCGCTCTGTGAATATAAAATCAGCTGTTCATTTTGCGGAAATAGCGATCGATCCTTAAGTTACGCTTTGCTAGGTTAGGGTACGATAATCTGACGATAATAAAGCTAAAATAACGATAATAACTTGCAGCTTTCAAGCTACTTGCCTAACTTAGCCTAGGACGGGTTAAGTTTAGAGATACTAGCTTAATATTTCCAACACTTTTCTTATATCCCATTTTGTTATCAGGTCGGCGGCGTTCCAAGGTGGGATTCATTACACTCATTTGTCCCATTGCAAGAAATTCGTAATACAAAATAGTCGCACTGTATGTACCACGCCTGCGCGTTGTCTTGAAGCTAAGAGGGAGGGAATATGTATGTATGTATGCATGTCCTTCCCACTCTGTTTTGTTGAACGGCACTGCTTGCGCGTCGTGCTTACCGCTGGAATATCTAGAATTATGAAGAACGAGTCGTGTGAATGACGCATAGTCAAGTACTATGAGTGACATGGAGGGATCATAACATGTTTATGGACAGACAGCCGAAGGAAAAAGTATATATATAAGTTACCCAGCAAATCTTCATTTTCTTATCAGAAAGATGATGTCCCATTTTTTATCGCAGAGAACTTGCACAGACTAAAGAAATTCGTCACAAGTCGTCCTTGTGAACAGTATGAAGTACTACTCTCTATTAGATGTAAACTTATAACCAAGTATTCATAAATCACGGTTCGTTATCCATTATTAGTTATCGTGTGTCTACAAATCCCAGGGGCTCCAAAGGCAATCGAATGTATGGAACAATCATGTTACCAACAGTAATTGAGGGATACTATCATGGTAAGAGAAAATTCAGTCTATAAGGTTAAAATATATTATATATATTGCGCTACCTCGCAAACGCGGGAGACAGCGACAAAGTATAATATAATATATATATAATATAAGGTTAAAATCTAGTTTTTCTTTGGTTTGGTCTATGTTACATATCCTTTTCAGATATCATGATTAAAATACAGAAATGGCAGTACACAATATAATTAGGAAGGTCAACATTTAGACTTTTTTCAATCTCTTTCTGGCCCATTTGAGAACTGTTAATTACACAACGCGTAGCTCTGTTATGGCCGTTTATCTCGGCTTTTCAGACTTGATTACCTTTTTTCCTTCAAAAATATTCGATCAAAGTGTATTCTGTAATGAAAATATTGACGTGACCGTAAGTGATTCATGATCATGACTGCCTCATTATCATGATGAGGTAGTCATGTGTGGGCCTAGGGGCTGGTGAGGACCGAGGCGGGAAGCGCTCCGGGAATGTCCATTACCCGGCCACAGAGGCAGCGCTTATGGCATACCTGGTGGCTGGCAAGCCCGCGCCCAACGAGGCATTAATTTGTTCCTCACTTTGGCTGGCGGGTGCTATCCTGATAATTATAACTGGCTCATCAGCATGACGATCATATCATATATATATATATATATATATATATATATATATATATATATATATCCCTGGGGATAGGGGAGAAAGAAGACTTCCCACGTATTCCCTGCGTGTCGTAGAAGGCGACTAAAAGGGGAGAGAGCGGGGGGCTGGAAATCCTCCCCTCTCGTCTTTTTTTTTTCTTTTTTTTCTTTTCCAAGAGAAAGAACAGAGGGGGGCCAAGTGAGGATATTCCTTCAGAGGCCCAGTCCTCTGTTCTTAACGCTACCTCGCTAACGCGGGAAATGGCGAATAGTATGAAAGAAAATATATGTGTGTGTGTGTGTGTGTGTGTGTGTGTGTGTGTGTGTGTGTGTGTAATTTTCTTACAACCACATCGCATCTACTGTCCTAAAATGAGTATGATTTTTAAGAGTAATAACCGTTCATATTTTTCAGCCACACATTGCAAAAGTCGTGCCGTCATGGTTCAGTATAATCTTTTCCACTGAAACTTCTTCTCCAATTTGGACCAAACTAGTTGAGGAAGGTCTTTAGCTGGTCCATTTTCAAACTTGGGCCCCCGTGATTCTT
>NC_092274.1:4957500-4960000 GCF_036320965.1 Panulirus ornatus
TTACGGGTGGGCAGAGAGAGAGAGAGAGAGAGAGAGAGAGAGAGAGAGAGAGAGAGAGAGAGAGAGAGAGAGAGAGAGAGAGAGAGAGAACATTTACCAACTTTGAAAATCCTTGGGCAGGAATGTACGTATACTGAGTACGACAGTACGATCCCCAAGCAACATGGGGCGACTCCTGTGCACGACGGTACGACCCTTGACCACGACGGTACGACCCTTGACCACGACGGTACGACCCATGAGCACGACGGTACGACCCTTGAGCACGACGGTATGATCCTTGACCACGACGGTACGACCCTTGAGCACGACGGTATGATCCTTGAGCACGACGGTACGACTCTTGAGCACGACGGTACGACCCTTGAGCACGACGGTACGACCCTTGAGCACGACGGTACGACCCTTGAGCACGACGTAGTATATTGAACAGGGCTGGTGGTGATGCGGTAGGCTTTCGTGTCTTGTGTGATGCCGCAGTGCGCAGTGCAGTGTGGCGGAGGGGTGGAGGGGGAGGTTTAATGGTAGTGGGGGTTGGGGGGTTTAATGGTGATGGGGTTTGGTGGTATGTGGTGGTGGGGGGTCGGGTGTGGTCGTAATGGTGGCAGACGACCATACGACCCAACACCAGCCTTACAGAAAAGGTCGTATTTACCACGCAGCCACCGATCTCCCATCCAAGGCTGACCCTATGTGTCTTTTGGCACCCCAGGCGGGCAAGATGCCCTTCTTGCCCCGTAACCACAGCTCATGTCAGCCGCTGCCTCGTCCACATCAAAACTTATAAGGTCGAGTCTCCCTTCCCCCTCCAACAATAAGTTAGGAGAGCCTAAGTCATATTTCCCTATGTTTAACCTTCCCTGATAAGCACTTACAAACATCAACAAACAACAGAGTAAAGTGAACGGTAGCACTTATAAAGTATTTCTCAACTGCTAACATAAGTGTTAGTCGAATGACTTAAGTAGTACAGTATATCTAAGTTGCCCCTGATATCATATGTACACTTAAGTACAGATCTACAAAGACATCAGGACTATGGAGGGTCCGTTATGTGCAGTCAGGACTATGGAGGGTCCGTTATGTGCAGTCAGGACTATGGAGGGTCCGTTATGTGCAGTCAGGACTATGGAGGGTCCGTTATGAGAACAACCACACTAACACCACACCAACCACTATCCAGATTTCCATCCACAACCACACCCATTCCACTGTCCACAACATAGCACACACTATCCACCATCATCCAAACTCCTATCCACAACACATATATCACTATCCACTAACCTCCTTCCCCCCATATCAATGGGCTCAGTTCCCTAATGACCCCCCTCCTCCTGTGGGGGGTGGTGAGACCCCTCCCCCTCCCCTCATGATGGCAAGAGACGTTCACCTGATAAGCCATTAAGTCTGTGTCCCCACATCTTTGTGCCGGGAGTCGATATTCCGATATACAGTTATCCCTCACCTCCCCCTCCCCGCCACACACACCAGACGGGGGCCAATACCAACCAAACCCCGGTCTATCTGTTCATCTATCTCAGCCTCTTCCGGGAAGGTGGGCAGGAGACGAAGAGTCATAGAGAGACAGAGAGTACACAGAGATACACAAGGGGATACAGAGTACACAGAGACACACACGGAGATACAGAGTACACAGAGACACACACGGGGATACAGAGTACACAGAGACACACAGAGGGATACAGAGAACACAGAGACACACAGAGGGATACAGAGAACACAGAGACACACAGAGGGATACAGAGAACACAGAGACACACACGGGGATACAGAGTACACAGAGACACACACGGGGATACAGAGTACACAGAGACACACAGAGGGATACAGAGAACACAGAGACACACAGAGGGATACAGAGAACACAGAGACACACAGAGGGATACAGAGAACACAGAGACACACAGAGGGATACAGAGAACACAGAGACACAACGAAAGAGACACAAAGAACACAGAGAGACACAGAGACACACCAGGAGACACAGAGAACACATAGAGACACAAGAGGGACATATAGAAGAGAGAGAGAGAGAGAAAGAGAGAGAGAGAGAGAGAGAGAGAGAGAGAGAGAGAGAGAGAGAGAGAGAGAGAGAGAGAGAGAGAGAGAGAGAGAGAGAGAGAGAACACAGCGACACAAAGGTAATCAAGAGTTAAGAGACCTGTGGTCATCTTCGAGGCTGTTTGTGATGGTGGAGGATGTACAACAGTCATGCTTCAATGTCCTAGGAATAGAAAGACGGAAGTATATGACCGGGTCACATATTGATGGAAGGGAAGACGTTACAGGGGTAACTAGTGCCCACAAGGAACGGGAGATCTGGTGTGGAACACAGGAACTCTACACAGCCTGTGACGGTGGAACACAAGAACTCTACACAGCCTGTGACGGTGGAACACAAGAACTCTACACAGCCTGTGACGGTGGAACACAAGAACTCTACACAGCCTGTGACGGTGGAACACAGGAACTCCAC
>NC_092274.1:4970000-4975000 GCF_036320965.1 Panulirus ornatus
GTGCTCTCAATGTATTGAACCAGGGCATGTGAAGCGTCATGGAAAGTTTTGTGGGGCCTGGATGTGGAAAGGGAGCTGTGGTTTCGGTGCATTGTACATGACAGCTAGAGACTGAGTGTGAACGAATGTGGCTTTTGTCGTCTTTTCCTAGCTCTACCTCGCGCACATGCGGGGGGAGGGGGTTGTTATTTCATGTGTGTTGGAGTGGCGACGGAAATGAATAAGAGCAAACAGTATGAATGACATGAGAGGATACAAGAGTTGTAAAGCTTAGCGGTGTTAGGAAAGAGACAAACATAGCAACGGCCAACCACCCTCGCGTTGCTGACGGACACACAGCAATCACACCTGAGCGGTGCGTTTCCGGGCTTTACATGGTATACCTAATGGCGGAGTCATATCTGAAGACTTGGGAAAAAGAATCAACATAAGGAAGAAAGTAAATCACGAGATGAAAGTGAAACATGAGATCAGATTTAGGAGAACTGATGACACCCCAGAAGGTCACCACAAGTTTTACCCTCCTCAGCCCCAGTTCCCCCTCGACGACAAACCCAACATGACCGGCAACGACCCAACACCAGACAGACATCAAGGGGGTTCGAACAGTTGACGCTAACTTCCTCAACACGTAACTTTCCACTCAGCCTAAAGACCAGCAACTGTCGCTGGCCGGTGATGTATTGCTTGCAGACTCGCCAGTTACATCAACATGCTACCCCTCTGGTGCACTCTCTTTGATCCTCAGGTAAATGTAAGGAAGGCTTTACTTATGACTGCATTTTAACATCTCTCGTGAAATGATGACTAACTCCCAACATTATCTTCACTATAACATCTTAGAAGGACTAGTACGAGAAAATGACTTTCATCCAACTTAAGTGACTGTAAGACATCACCCAGAGAGCCACTTGTGCTCTATGAACATCGCTAAATACACCGCAATTGACTTACATCATGATCATGATCATCATCACTGCAATATCATCTAAAGCAACATACCACTGCGGCACACACTGTTGGAGCTCCCGGCATCAGTCACACTCTCAATCATCTTCTACACGACATACAAACATATATATATATATATATATATATATATATATATATATATATATATATATATATATATATATATATATATATATATATAATAGTGTCTTTATATAGATAGATAGATAGAATTACTGTATCATTTGTTTTAATGCCTTTGAACCAACAGTGTTATTTTGTTAATATTTCAAAATTGCTATATCATAAGTGAATGTTTTACTGTCAATTTCGGGAAAGACCGAAATCAACATAAAAACAAAAAAAATCATATTAAAACCCCGAAGAGTCACATTTACGAACACATATCTAAAAACAGACAACATACACATTGTTTGAACACATATTCTAGCACACACACACACTCAGCCAGTGGTTCCTTCCATGGTGTTATTCACCTTCCCAATAAGACAGTTCAACTTATTAACGACCAACTGGCCACCATCTCACAGAGACTTTTCTCCATCTTGACTCCATCTGCTTCCAAACCTACCCTTCCACCCCTCTTACCGGAGCCAGTACAAGAATTTTATATCGCAAAATGGCCACACAACCTCCAGGTAAAGAGCTAATCTACTCCCACTAATTTCGCTAAGGAATCTGACCATCGGGTACTTCCCTGAGCCAGCTAAACCTCTCTACTCTATCGTCAGTGCCTCCGTCCGTCAGTCAAACCGCCGTGCTGGTCGGGAGACGTCATATGTCTGTCTCCCCAGGACTCATGTCATCCAGTTTACAGAATCTCTCAGCGACTTGAGGCCCAACGCCATCACCACGATCCCTTATGATCAGTTGGGCTACACGAATGTTCCAGTTTCCACAGTCTCTCAGCAGTCCTGTAGTTTCAGGGCCTCCTTATCTCTCACTCAGCTCTTTAGATTCTTGGATTTCGTCTATAAGCAGCCTAGAGAAACGTACGACCTCTGAGGCTCTGGCCGTCACTTAACATTACCAAAGCTTTAGGTCAAGTTATCCATAACACCTTTATTGATGGAGTCATCATCTCTAAGCTGTGGAGGTGTCTCAGTGCATGGCTTCCAGACTCCCTCAGTGAGCGGCGTCAGGCTGAACACTATTACAGGGCCAGTCCTTCACCTCTGGCGTCATATAGAATACAAAAGTTGGGTCCCTTGGACCATCGGGACGATCATCTCAGCTGGAAAGTGTCAGGACCATCACCAAATCCTCCAGCTGTCGCTTCTTCCTTCTCCGTAGACTCAAGACACCGTGGACTCCCTGCACCTGAACTCAAGAACATCTACACAACTTTCAATTCTTCCCAAACTCTTGCCCGCCTAATCTTCCTCCCAGGTGGCACAACAGTTGGTTTGTAACTGATCAAGTTCAAAGCATCAAAGCAAGAGGAGCTACTAGTATAAGTGCAGAAGAGGGCACACAAGCTCATTCTGTCCCTCTCACACCAGCTACCAAGAGGCGGCACCGTCTCCTTCCACTACCAGATATCCCTCGTCCCTTTGGTTGCAGTTAGGCACCATGAACGAACCGAACCCATCTCAGCTGGTAGAACATCGTCCCTCCCCAACCTATCTACTGCAAACATTCTAAACAACAATATTTGTGTAAAGAATACATGTTTGAAACCCTCTACCCTGGATCATGACTATATTTACTGCATGTACTTTTCATGATTATTTTTACCCTTAGACTCCACGTATGATCCAATATACCGATGTCATTACTTCATCATTATGCACACTAGACATATACAACCACACTTCACGCACATGTACACAGGGTAAAGAATAAAATGATGAATCATACACATATACAGACATGGTCTGGGAAAAACACTCGCCCCAAACAACACATATCTGCATCTAAACTGAGGCAGTCCTTCACGACAGACTAAAATTCCGTTCTCTTGGCCATAATGCAGTGTGATACATATCACAGGGATCGATACAAGGCCAAGAGCCAGTCCAAGGTCATCCGAGAGACGCACCTGCATTATAAGCACCAATTACACTATACGATGCACCGTACTCTCCCTCACCATAAACGATTTTCAGCCACTCCTCTGCACCATGCACGATAATCACGGTGCACTTTATGTTCTATGTATGATAATCATGGTGCACTTTATGCTCTATGTACGATAATCATGTAACTCACGCATCATGTTAACATAACTCTGGCACAGCTTCTGCATTAATGTATGATAATTACGGTATGTTTTCTGTGTTATGTACAGCTATGGTACAGTTTCTGTATTACGTGCGATAATTACGTCCTTAATCTACCATTTGCAATGCTTCCGTCATTCTGATGTATCACGCGCGATAATTACGTCACATTCCCTCTATTACGAACGGTGCTGACGTCACATTTCTACAAAAAAAAAATGACCCGTTACACGCGCGCGCGCGTCATGGGGGTATATTTCTACAACGGGTTGCCCTGTCTCTAAACCATATATATCTATACTATGTCTCAACCTTATGTATATACATGCCCCAACTGACGCCCAGCCTTCCTACAGGAAAAAGATGTTCGACCAGCTGGGTTTGCTGTGGACCTGCTCTCCCCTCTCCCGGCTTCGAACCTGGCCATGAACCTGCTACAAGGGACAGCCCATATAGCTCATGAATCTCTCATTATACACCGGTGCGTCAGGACATAAACAGGGTAAGTCCCTAGTTCGCTCCTACGGAACGCTTCTTATCAACAACCTAGTCTACCCTTACAATCACCACTTGGCGGGAACCAATTCCACCTCTGTGGAGGTCAACATCACCTTGGGTCCTAATTAGCGAGTTACACTAATGAAGCTAAATGTTTCTCTCTTAACTGTCTTGTGTAACTGCGTTTAATAATTTGGGCCTGAAGTTTGGCTGCCAAAGATGTGTTGGGAACTGGCAAGCTCGCTGTAAATTCAAGTTTACACGAGAGAAGGTTAGAACGTCTGCACTATTTACATGCCTGTTACGTGTACAGTTAGCGCCTTCGCTGTAAATTAACGTTTAAAACAGAGGTGAAAACGCGGACACTTTTTTTATATTGGCTTGCTATATTTACAAGTAGGCGCCCCCTCACTGTCAATCAGTGTTGGCACCAAGACCCTTGCAAGTGTGGACATGGTGAGGGCCAAGGCTGGAGGGATTCCCAGTCAGCTAAGGGCCAGGGACGGGAAGTTGACATCTACTGTAGTGCCGGCTCACCACGCCTGGTTTCAGCGCCATTCCCTGGTCGCTATAGTTAATACCTGGGAAGTTTCAGTATTTAATGTTTTCTCTGCCAGGATAAGTTTACACACACTGGGAAAATTTGAACATTTAAACTTTTCCAGTACATTTAGCTGTAAATGAACGTAATGGTGAGACGGAACCGCTTACTCCTGAGGTGTGTGTTGCTGGTTTATTCACGCCACCTACACTCTCACCCCCTCTCACCTCCTCCAACAATGACAGCCTCCCCTACTCCAACACCCTCCCCTACCACAAACACCCTCCCCTACCACCAACATCCTCCCCTACCACAACACCCTCCCTTACCACAACATCCTCCCCTACCACAACACCCTCCCTTACCACAACATCCTCCCCTACCACAACACCCTCCCCTACCACAACATCCTTCCCTACCACAACACCCTCCCTTACCACCAACATCCTCCCCTACCACAACACCCTCCCTTACCACCAACATCCTCCCCTACCACAACACCCTCCCTTACCACAACATCCTCCCCTACCACAACACCCTCCCCTACCACAAACACTCTCCCATACCAGCAACACCCTCCCTACCACAACACCCTCCCCTACCACAACACCCTCCCCTACCACAACACCCTCCCCTACCACCAACATCCTTCCATACCACAACCGCCCCTGACAAACACACCAAATACGTCTCAATACTCCTCCACTCACTCAAGATCTTGGCTCAATAGCTCTCCAGTTTCTCGGTCTGGGAGTCGTGCAAGGTTC
>NC_092274.1:4980000-5007500 GCF_036320965.1 Panulirus ornatus
GTGGCGGGGTGGTGACGGGAATGACCGAGGTTAGAAAGTACGAATATGTATATGTGTATATATGTATTTTTCTGTGTATGTATATGTATGTATACATTGAAATGTATAAGTATGTATATGTGAGTGTGTAGGCGTTTATGTATATACATGCGTATGTGGGTGGGTTGGGCCATTCTCTCGTCTGTTTCCCTGCGCTACCTCGCTAACGCGGGAGACAGAAACAAAGTATACCAAATATAAATACTGCTATTATACATTCAATGTCATACCAATGTAATATATCTTATATCATACCAATATTATATATTCATTACCATACCAATGTTATATATCTAATGTCATACCAATGTTATATATTTAATGTCATACTAATATTATATATTTAATGTCATAGTAATATCATATATTCAATGTCATACTAAGATTCTACATTCAATGTCATACTATTATTATATGTTCAATGTCAGACTAATATATATTTAATGACATACTAATATATATTTAGTGTCATACTAATATTATACATTTCAAGTCAAACCAACGTTATATACTTCACGTCATTTCTAAAACAGATTATTATTAATAATAATAATAATAATAATAATAATAATAATAATAATAATAATAATAATAATGTTAATAATAATAATAATAATATAATTTCATTATTATTATTATTATTATTATTATTATTATTATTATTATCATTATTATCATTATTATTATTATTATTATCATTATTATCATTATTATTATTATTATTATTATCATTATTATCATTATCATTATTTAAAGAGTTCTCGTAGAGTTGGGGTCGGTGTGCTGACCTGGCTGACGACCCTCTACCTCTACCTCCCCGTAGTTCACCAACACTTCCCTTTACCTCCCCCTAGCTCACCAACACTTCCCTCTAGCCAAGCGATCGCCACAAAACCAATAACTCATGATGAAAGACCAAAATCCCCCACAATTTACTATCGCCACACTTCAGCCACAGCACGAGAGACCGCACTAACTGGCCCAGATTCTGGGTAATAAACTGCCTTAAACTGCTGGGAGGGAAGGGTTCTAAACTGCCTTAAGCTGCTGGGAAGGAAGGGTTCTAAACTGCCTTAAACTGCTGGAAAGGAAGGGTTCTAAACTGCCTTAAACTGCTGGGAAGGAAGGGTTCTAAACTGCCTTAAACTGCTGGGAAGGAAGGGTTCTAAACTGCCTTAAACTGCTGGGAGTGAAGGGTTCTAAACTGTCTTAAACTGCTCGGAGGGAAGGGTTCTAAACTGCCTTAAACTGCTAAACAGGGAAAGGCATTACACTGTCTTAATCTGCTGAAAGAAAGTTTTTCAATCTCCCTTAAAATACCGGGAGGGGGATTGAACGCCCTTTAGTTGTGAGGGAAGGATATCAAACTGCCTTTAAAGTGCTTGAGGGGAGTGAGGGAGTGGGTGGAGGGGCTTCCCCCTAGGTGAGGTCGGAGGATTGATAAAGCCTCAGCAAATCCCTAGGCCCTGACGTCATCTGAACTGGTCCTGTTCTCACATAAGGCCAGAGAGGCCGCCCGTAATGCTTAAATCCCGACATGTTGAGTCTTGGTCGACGGCAGGGCAAAGGGACGACCTGAAATACAGTCCTGGTCTCAGGGCTGTCAGGGTAATGGAGCTGTCCTGCTCGTGTATCCAAGACCTGATTATAGCAAGGACCTTGTGTTAACACTACGAACCTAGATTGCTGAGCAGCAACTGTGTTCCGGTTGTGATCTCCGGATATACGGTGTCTCGAGGTTATGATTCCAGTTTTAAGATACTTTCCACGTTGTGAAATCCGGTCCAAATATACATCAAGTCTGTGAATTCCGGATTTAGGAGGCTCAACTTTCTTACAATACACGTCAACTTTACAACTACAGATACAGGCAAACCTGCCCGGCACCATATCATGGTCATCAACAGCTGTGTCACTCACTTTTCTAAGTCATCACGAGTTGTGCGACTCACCTTCAAAGTCATCAGGAGTCGTGACTCACCTTCAAAGTCATCAGGAGTCGTGACTCACGTTCAAAGTCATTAGGAGTTGTATAACTCACCTTCAAAGTCATTAGGAGTTGTGAGACTCACTCTTCTAAGTTTCTAAGTCATTAGGTTCCGATAATACAACTCTTCATACCTAAAAGAGAAAAAAAAAA
Source organism: Panulirus ornatus (assembly GCF_036320965.1). Taxonomy (NCBI): domain Eukaryota; kingdom Metazoa; phylum Arthropoda; class Malacostraca; order Decapoda; family Palinuridae; genus Panulirus; species Panulirus ornatus. Next base: position 4,982,180 of record NC_092274.1, read on the forward strand.
TGCTGTTAGAAATCTTTCTCGGTGATCTATGTCGGTGTTTGAGATCTTTCTAACTAATCATTCTGTTTTAAACATCTTTCTTTCTTTCATACTATTCGCCATTTCCCGCATTAGCGAGGTAGCGTTAAGAACAGAGGACTGGGCCTTGTCAACCCCGGCATTTTGGCAAAGTTGAACCTTAGGTAGGCACGTTCTCTCTCTCTCTCTGTCTGTCTCTCTCTCTCTCTCTCTCTCTCTCTCTCTCTCTCTCTCTCTCTCTCTCTCTCTCTCTCTCTCTCTCTCTCTCTCTCTCTCCAGTCTAATTTTTTCCTTCTTATCGCCCTTTCATCAACCTTATCGAACAAAAGAAGTATATGAGATTGAAGAAGTGTGTGTGTGTGTGTGTGTGTGTGTGTGTGTGTGTGTGTGTGTGTGTGTGTGTGGTAAGGACACAGTAATCCGAATCAGAACAGGTAGGATTAGATGAATCCCTTTCTGGGAATCCTATCGACAAGGATTTATACTCTGGGGGATTCACCCCATCCTCCTCCTCCCTTCCTATTCCACTTGATCGCCTGCAACACATTGACCAACTCGCAGATGGCGTGCAAACGCAGGCTGTCCGGGGCGCTGAGAGAGGGGTCGGCGGCCCGCTCCGCGATGATGGCGTTAAAGGTGAACGCTGAGGATTAAGGAACCTTTATCTTTCTTTTTTTGTACTACCTGTTGGGTGTGGGGGGGGGGGGGATGTGGGCCGAACAGACTACGGCATAGGTATTTTCCAGCAGACGAGTCTCCCGCAACAGAAGTGGCTGTCTTTCCCTGGGCTACAGTACTCCTGAGGGAGACACACACACACACACACACACACACACACACACACACACAACACACACAGTCCCTGCACTCCACCGTCCCTACAGCAACAACCTACAACTGCAGCATCCCCCCCCCCCCCCCTTCCCCACACTCCGCATCTCCCATATTACAATCCACAACATCATCGTCCGGCACCACAACAGCACCAGGAGGGAAACAAAAGGCGGAGGAGTGTATTCAAAGGGGCTTTTACACCTGCCATAGCCCGGGCTGCCCCACAAGTCTGCCTCGACTCTCCTGAAGCAGCGTCTCCACACGACCAGCAAGACAACGACCCGACCTTCCTTACAACCTCGTTAATGTAGCACACCCGAGATGACCACATACACACGACGCTACGCCTCTACAACACTTGAAGACTTAACTACCCAAAACTACAGCGACTGTGCGATCTCACAACCTTACGACGCTACGCCTCTACAACACTTAAAGACCACGTCTACCATAAACTACAACAAGTAAACGATCTCACAACCTTACGACGAAGGTAAACTTGTAAGACGTTAGGTTTACAGGTTGTAAATCCACATCTACTTAAGTCATGGTGGCCCCCACGACTTGTCGCGTCTGTCGCCATGATTTGGGTTTAAATACCAGTATATCCCAACGTACGAACTGTAGCCAAACAGGGTCAAGTCGCTTATATTCTCATCCAATCATGGTACTGCGTAACCCCACTCATGACGTAGGCCATGACGCACTGTGTGGTGATTGGCTGTGGCACCATTAACCCCACCCGTGACCTAATATATCACGAAGTCCTGAGCCGTGTTTGGGTGACCCACACTCATCATGATCATCATCATCATCATGTGGTCAGCTTACAGTCAGCAGGTGCGACTCACTACAGGAGCAGCCCGTGCGGCGAGAGGCACTCCGTAGGAGGCGCAGCAAAAGGTATGCTCCGGCTGTTTCCCCAACCACGTCACGTCTGGTGGTCAGCCTCGCCCGGGAAGGGAATAATAAGACCTTCTCCCCAACTCCTTCCAGCCCGTTGATATCTAAACTCGTCTCTGGGGATTTTTTCCCTTGAGATAAATCTATATATATGAAAGCCCCGCCAGGGTTATCACATGTGAAGGCTGGTGACGTCAAGTGCACGAGACGGAGGCGTCTGTGAGCCCAGAACACAGTAGATCTACGACCATCATATCTATATTCTTTTAGAAACCAAAGCATCAGTGTATGTGGGTTTAAGATGAGACAAATATAACTACGAACGTACACTGCTTGACCTGTGATCCCTTTCGGTGGAGGTGGCTCGCTTCCCGAGTGCTGCGGGAGCCCTAGGAAGGTGAGGTAAGGGACGCAATGCTGCGGATTTAAAGATTCAGATGATTTTCCGGGCATTACGTGGAAAAGTCAAGAGCTCTTTTACTTGCCCGAGACATGCACTCTGAGAAGCAACAACTGTTACCAGTCTCTGGATTTTGTTCCATTCTAGTAGAAAATGTCTCTTGGGTTTGTTTCATTCCAGTAAAGTATGTCTCTCGGATTCGTTCCATTCCAGTAAGGGAACCTCTACAGTGTGTTCCATTTCAGCAAAAGAATGTCTTGGATTTGTTTCATTTCTGGAAAGAAATCTCTGGAATTAGTACTATTCCAGTATAGAGAATTTCTCTGAAACCTTTTTCATCCAAGTGGAGAATGTTTGAAATTAATTGTATCTAGCAGAGAGTCTGGAATTTATTCCATTCCAACAAAGAAAGTTTCTGGAACTTATTCCATTTCAGTAGAGAATGTCCCTGGAATTCATTCCTTTCCAGCAGAGTATGACTCTGGAATTTGTCCCGTTCCAGTGGGGAATGTCTGGAACCTGATCCATTTCAGTTGAGGATGTCACTGAAATTTATTTCATTCCAGTAGAGAGCGACTCTGGATAATGTTCTACTACGGTTGGTTATGTCACTGGAATCTGTACCGTTCCATCAAAGACCGTCGCTGGAACTGCTTCACCTTCAGCCTGGACCAGTGCCTAATGTTACCAGCACAACGTTTTCTTTCAATATGAGTGAGTGTGTGTGTGTGTGTGTGTGTGTGTGTGTGTGTGTGTGTGTGTGTGTGTGTGTGTGTGTGATATTCACTTGCTAGCCGGAACATCCAGGATATTTTTTTTTCTTTTTTTTTTTTTTTAATTTTCCAAAGGAAGGAACAGAGAAGGGGGCCAGGTGAGGATGTTCCCTCAGAGGCCCGGTCCTCTGTTCTTGGCGCTACCTTGCTAATGCGGGAAATGGCGAATGGTTTGAAAAAAAAAAAATATCAAGGCATGTGTATGGGGGTGGGTTGGGCCATTTCTTTCGTCTGTTTCCTTGCGCTACCTCGCAAACGCGGGAGACAGCGCAAAAAAAAAAAAAAAAAAAAAAAAAAAAAATATATATATATATATATATATATATATATATATATATATATATATATATATATATATATATATATATATATCATCCCTGGGGATAGGGGAGAAAGAATACTTCCCACGTATTCCCTGTGTGTCGTAGAAGGCGACTAAAAGGGGAGGGAGCGGGTGGCTGGAAACCCTAACCTTTCTATATCAATATCTATATCAATATCTATATCTCCCCCCCCCCTCCACCATCCCCTCCTGTCCGACATACGGGCGGGGGGGAGGAGGGGGATGGATCTGGCTCGGCCGCCGGGGTCGATAACGTAATCTTCTTGTGTGGGAGTTTGCCCATTACTGGTGTGGCTTGTGACCCTACGATCATCCTATGGTGCAGGGTGAGGGAAAACCCCTCACAGAATAATGGAGATCTCTCACAAGGTGATGGAGATCCCTCACAGAATGATGGAGATCCCTCATGGAATGATGAAGATCCCTCACAGAATGATGGAGATCCCTCACAGGGTGATGGAGATCCCTCACAGAATGATGAAGACTCCTCACAGGGTGATGGAGATCCCTCACAGAATGATGGAGATCCCTCACAGGGTGATGGAGATCCCTCACAGAATGATGGAGATCCCTCACAGGGTGATGGAGATCCCTCACAGGGTGAGGAGCCGTGTTCTGCAAGCAACATGAAGGTGGGAAGGTACAGTTGATGTGCCACACGACCACGAGGGGGTTGATGACGCTCTACCACCTGCAGCCCACCAACCACTATGGTCTGCTTTAAGTAACAGTCTTGCCACCCTGACGACCCTGGTACTGATGAGAAAGTTCGTCCATATAACCACCCACCACCCACTACCTGACGACCCTGGTACTGATGAGAAAGTTCGTCCATATAACCACCCACCACCCACTACCTGACGACCCTGGAACTGATGAGAAAGTTCGTCCATATAACCAGCCAAAATCCCCCCCCCCCCCATAGTGACAACAGATGAATGTAAACAGAAACTCCGGCTTCCATGACTGACATCAGACATCAAGCATTGTGATGCCAGACGGTGATGACCTTATGATTCACCACATCACCTTCCTCCTGAAGTCTGTACATACCAGCTTTGTTCTGGCAACATTCCAGACGATTACCTTAAGAGTCGTCAGATTACATTTCCCTCCTGGGCAGAGTTGTAGACGGAGAGACATCAGATCCTCTTGTGGCTGTCATGTCTTCGTCATGCAGCCGTCCAGCGGGCCTACTACTGCGCTTTCACTCTCATCATTAATGGGAACCGAGTCTTCGCCAGGTTAGGTGGAGGCATTTTCCTAATCACGTGCGTAGCCATGGGACGATATACTTCCAGAGGAACGTTTTTATGTGCCTCACCAGGATGAGAGAGCTTTCCAGACTGTATCTTTCTACCAGGATGAGAGAGCTTTCCAGACTGTATCTTTCTACCAGGATGAGAGAGCTTTCCAGACTGTATCTTTCTACCAGGGTGAGAGAGCTTTCCAGACTGTATCTTTCTACCAGGATGAGAGAGCTTTCCAGACTGTATCTTTCTACCAGGATGAGAGAGCTTTCCAGACTGTATCTTTCTACCAGGGTGAGAGAGCTTTCCAGACTGTATCTTTCTACCAGGATGAGAGAGCTTTCCAGACTGTATCTTTCTACCAGGGTGAGAGAGCTTTCCAGACTGTATCTTTCTACCAGGATGAGAGAGCTTTCCAGACTGTATCTTTCTACCAGGATGAGAGAGCTTTCCAGACTGTATCTTTCTACCAGGATGAGAGAGCTTTCCAGACTGTATCTTTCTACCAGGATGAGAGAGCTTTCCAGACTGTATCTTTCTACCAGGATGAGAGAGCTTTCCAGACTGTATCTTTCTACCAGGATGAGAGAGCTTTCCAGACTGTATCTTTCTACCAGGGTGAGAGAGCTTTCCAGACTGTATCTTTCTACCAGGATGAGAGAGCTTTCCAGACTGTATCTTTCTACCAGGGTGAGAGAGCTTTCCAGACTGTATCTTTCTACCAGGATGAGAGAGCTTTCCAGACTGTATCTTTCTACCAGGGTGAGAGAGCTTTCCAGACTGTATCTTTCTACCAGGATGAGAGAGCTTTCCAGACTGTATCTTTCTACCAGGATGAGAGAGCTTTCCAGACTGTATCTTTCTACCAGGATGAGAGAGCTTTCCAGACTGTATCTTTCTACCAGGATGAGAGAGCTTTCCAGACTGTATCTTTCTACCAGGATGAGAGAGCTTTCCAGACTGTATCTTTCTACCAGGATGAGAGAGCTTTCCAGACTGTATCTTTCTACCAGGATGAGAGAGCTTTCCAGACTGTATCTTTCTACCAGGATGAGAGAGCTTTCCAGACTGTATCTTTCTACCAGGATGAGAGAGCTTTCCAGACTGTATCTTTCTACCAGGATGAGAGAGCTTTCCAGACTGTATCTTTCTACCAGGATGAGAGAGCTTTCCAGACTGTATCTTTCTACCAGGATGAGAGAGCTTTCCAGACTGTATCTTTCTACCAGGATGAGAGAGCTTTCCAGACTGTATCTTTCTACCAGGATGAGAGAGCTTTCCAGACTGTATCTTTCTACCAGGATGAGAGAGCTTTCCAGACTGTATCTTTCTACCAGGATGAGAGAGCTTTCCAGACTGTATCTTTCTACCAGGATGAGAGAGCTTTCCAGACTGTATCTTTCTACCAGGATGAGAGAGCTTTCCAGACTGTATCTTTCTACCAGGATGAGAGAGCTTTCCAGACTGTATCTTTCTACCAGGATGAGAGAGCTTTCCAGACTGTATCTTTCTACCAGGATGAGAGAGCTTTCCAGACTGTATCTTTCTACCAGATGAGAGAGCTTTCCAGACTGTATCTTTCTACCAGGATGAGAGAGCTTTCCAGACTGTATCTTTCTACCAGGATGAGAGAGCTTTCCAGACTGTATCTTTCTACCAGGATGAGAGAGCTTTCCAGACTGTATCTTTCTACCAGGATGAGAGAGCTTTCCAGACTGTATCTTTCTACCAGGATGAGAGAGCTTTCCAGACTGTATCTTTCTACCAGGATGAGAGAGATTTCCAGACTGTATCTTTCTACCAGGATGAGAGAGATTTCCAGACTGTATCTTTCTACCAGGATGAGAGAGCATTCCAGACTGTATCTTTCTACCAGGATGAGAGAGCTTTCCAGACTGTATCTTTCTACCAGGATGAGAGAGATTTCCAGACGGTATCTTTCTACCAGGATGAGAGAGCATTCCAGACTGTATATTGTTTGCAGGATGAGAAAGCTTTCCAGACTGTATATTCAGCGTGTCACTCGTCATTTCCGAGTTCCTTCATGTGAAGGGCATGAGACACAACGCCCCCCCCCCCCCCAATATCCGGTGGTGGGTAGCAGAGCCTTCGACATTTACCACTGCAGGATCTCCCGAGGTCTCCAGGACAAAGGAATATTGGAATTTCTGCTCCACTGATGAAGACACTTTCTGATGACTGTGAACATACCGTTTGAAAGACAAGAACATGTGAGGAGTCATGATTATTTCTCCATGTCTTTTTAAATGAGAAAAACAAATAAATAAAAAATTGACCAAGATCTGCAGGACGGATTGTGCAAGGAGCCTTGACGCTTCTCAAACCTTGAACACGACGGTACGATACATTAAGTACGAAGGTGCCAACCTTGAACACGACGGTACGATACATTAAGTACGAAGGTGCCAACCTTGAACACGACGGTACGATACATTAAGTACGAAGGTGCCAACCTTGAACACGACGGTACGATACATTGAAGTACGAAGGTGCCAACCTTGAACACGACGGTACGATACATTAAGTACGAAGGTGCCAACCTTGAACACGACGGTACGATACATTGAGTACGAAGGTGCCAACCTTGAACACGACGGTACGATACATTGAGTACGAAGGTGCCAACCTTGAACACGACGGTACGATACATTAAGTACGAAGGTGCCAACCTTGAACACGACGGTACGATACATTAAGTACGAAGGTGCCAACCTTGAACACGACGGTACGATACATTAAGTACGAAGGTGCCAACCTTGAACACGACGGTACGATACATTAAGTACGAAGGTGCCAACCTTGAACACGACGGTACGATACATTAGTACGAAGGTGCCATCCTTGAACACGACGGTACGACCCTAGGCCACTCTAGGGGTCGTGCTCGTCCCCTCGACCCTGACTTGATCACTGGTGGCGAGCCAGGTCAAGTACGATGTTGTTATGAGCTGGCAGCGACCCCAGACCAGCTGACTGGCTGCTGCGTGAGCCAGGCAGGGAGCCCAAGGAAGGCGGCGCGAGAGACGGGAGACCAGACACTGCCGCATTGACCACAACAAACACTGAAGAAGAAAAGAGAGAAAGAGAAATAGAGGAAAAAAGAGATGATTGGGAATCGTGCCAGATCAGCTGACATGTTGCGTGAGAGAGGTGGGGGGTTGGCGCAGGGGAGTAGGAGACGAGACACAGACTCAAAATGACTACAACAAAAGAGAGGAAGACAGACAAACAAACAAACAAAAAGGGGTGGTGAGGGTGACTCGTGTGTGTGTGTGTGTGTGTGTGTGTGTGTGTGTGTGTGTGTGTGTGTGTGTGTGTGGCGAGCCGCTTGTCTGGCTTCCAGCCGACCAGGTTGAGGGCCATGTCTGGTAGAACCCTCCCTCCCCACCGTCTACCACGCTACCACACCGTTCATACCAGAGGTATGACACACACCTGCCTTAGTGCACATAATGACGGGCACAAATGAATGCAATAATGTTTTAGGTTCTTTACTATAACGGAAGGAGTCGTGGAGATTCTCATCCTAGTGACATTTGGCAACGACGGATTTCATAATGTTGTTTGTTCCTGTTTTTGTTTGTCTTACTGGCTTGGTGAGGCTGACCCTACTCTCGTTCTGCAGGCAGTAACTCCTTTTTTGAGTCATCTATGTGGCCACTTTCACAAGAGAAACGTTCATGATACGAAAGGAAAATATGGTAATAACAATAAGGTGATGGCTATGATGAAGAAAGATAGAAAAAAGAAGAAAGGACAAAAGATGAAAGAAAAATGATTCGTGTTGAACATCTGCCACACCAGCATCACACAGGAGTACTTTCCTGACTGATTTCCCTAGGGGCATTTCCCCCCACATACCTCTCATAGCCTCCTCATCCTGCCTGAGAGAGAGAGAGAGAGAGAGAGAGAGAGAGAGAGAGAGAGAGAGAGAGAGAGAGAGAGAGAGAGAGAGAGAGAGAGAGAGAGAGAGAGACCTTTTATCTTATCTTCTATCACATAATTTTTCCTCTTCATATATCTTTATCACCTTTTATTTCCCCACACACTTCAGTCTTCTCGTTATACTACTTCCTGCCCTTATCAACTCCCCTCTTAATTACTATAGTTAAGCTACCCCTATTAGTGCCTCCGTCCTAATTAACTTAATTCCCCCCGCTCCCCTTCTAAGTAGAACACCTCAACAGACTATAGGGTTACAATAGAGGGCCGACCACTAGCCTTCCTTAAGGCCAATGTCTATGGTAACTTAAAGTGTATGTAAGGGAGGAGCTCTGGTGAGAGCGGTACACTAACACCAATAACTAACCAAAATCTCTCTCTCTCTCTCTCTCTCTCTCTCTCTCTCTCTCTCTCTCTCTCTCTCTCTCTCTCTCTCTCTCCTCCAGGCCTTTGCTATTATTCGGGTTAAGACAGACTCAGCCGTAATGGCGCTGTGAAAGCACTGCTTTCAATTAATATTTTTTTCTTTTCTCTCACTTTTCTTCATGGCAGTCCAACAGCTTTAAGAGCTGAAGCTGTGCTTATGATTTCATGTCCTTTTGGGGAAGAGGCTGCCAACCACGCCGCCCAAAGTGAGTGTCAGCGAACACAGAAAACACACACACACACACACAGTACATATACAATGATGTAATCATTGCACGAAAGTGCACCTGGGAACTTGTGTTTCACTTCCTTGTGGACTAGAAGGAATATATATATTTGGATGGTATTGCAGTGGAATTTAGTAAAAAAAGGGGGTGACTGTATTGTTGACTGGTTGGTGAGATTATTTAATGAATGTATGATTCATGTTGAGGTGCCTGAGGATTGGCGGAATGCTTGCATAGTACCATTGTACAAAGGCAAAGGGGACAAAGGTGAGTGCTCAAATTACAGAGGTATAAGTTTGTTGAGTATCCCTGGGAAATTACATGGGAGGGTATTGATTGAGAGGGTGAAGGTATGTACAGAGCATCAGATTGGGGAAGAGCAGTGTGATTTCAGAAGTGGCAGAGGATGTGTGGATCAGGCATATAATAGAGTGGACAGAGATGCTCTGTGGAAGGTATTAAGAATATATGGTGTGGGAGGCAAAATGTTAGAAGCAGTGAAAAGCTTTTATCGAGGATGTAAGGCATGTGTATGTGTAGGAAGAGAGGAAAGTGATTGGTTCTCAGTGAATGTAGGTTTGCGGCAGGGGTGTGTGATGTCTCCATGGTTGTTTAATTTGTTTATGGATGGGGTTGTTAGGGAGGTGAATGCAAGAGTTTTGTAAAGAGGGGCAAGTATGAAGTCTGTTGTGGATGAGAGGGCTTGGGAAGTGAGTCAGTTGTTGTTCGCTGATGATACAGCGCTGGTGGCTGATTCATGTGAGAAACTGCAGAAGCTGGTGACTGAGTTTGGTAAAGTGTGCGAAAGAAGAAAGCTGAGAGTAAATGTGAATAAGTGCAAGGCTATTAGGTACAGTAGGGTTGAGGGTCAAGTCAACTGAGAGGTAAGTCTGAATGGAGAAGAACTGGAGGAAGTGAAGTGTTTTAGATACTTGGGAGTGGATTTGGCAGCGGATGGAACCATGGAAGCGGAAGTGAATCATACGGTGGGGGAGGGGGCGAAAATTCTGGGAGCCTTGAAGAATGTGTGGAAGTCGAGAACATTATCTCGGAAAGCAAAAATGGGTGGTATGTTTGAAGGAACAGTGGTTCCAACAATGATGTATGGTTGCGAGGCGTGGGCTATGGATAGATTTGTGCCCAGGAGGGTGGATGTACTGGAAATGAGACGTTTGAGGACAATATGTGGTGTGAGGTGGTTTGATCGAGTAAGTAATAATAGGGTAAGAGAGATTTGTGGTATTAGAAAGAGTGTGGTTGAAAAAGCAGAAGAGGGTGTTTTGAAATGGTTTGGTCACATGGAGAGAATGAGTGAGGAAAGATTGACCAAGAGGATATATATGTCAGAGGTGGGGGGAACGAGGAGAAGTGGGAGACCAAATTGGAGGTGGAAAGATGGAGTGAAAAAGATTTTGAGTGATCGGGGCCTGAACATGCAGGAGGGTGAAAGGCGTGCAAGGAATAGAGTGAATTGGAACAATGTGGTATACCGGGGTCGACGTGCTCTCAATGGATTAAACCAGGGCATGTGGAGCGTCTGGGGTAAACTATGGAAAGTTCTGTGGGGCCTGGATGTGGAAAGGGAGCTGTGGTTTCGGTGCATTATTACATGACAGCTAGAGACTGAGTGTGAACGAATGGGGCCTTTGTTGTCTTTTCCTAGCGCTACCTCGCACACATGAGGGGGGAGGGGGTTTTTGTTTCATGTGTGGTGAGGTGGCGATGAGAATGAATAAAGGCAGACAGTATGAATTATGTACATGTACATATATATATATATATATATATATATATATATATATATATATATATATATATATATATATATATATCTATATATATATATATATATATATATATTCCACGTACACTTCAGAGGTCGATTTGGTTCTATTTAGGATGATCCCGGTGGAGCTGAGGGCCTCTTCTCCCACCAGTCTCTCCCTCCTCCTCCCTTCTTAAATCACGCGTTCCTGATCGCCACAACCACTCCTCTGACGTTCTCTCTCTCTCTCTCTCTCTCTCTCTCTCTCTCTCTCTCTCTCTCTCTCTCTCTCTCTCTCTCTCTCTCTCTCTCTCTCTCTCACCATAGATACACACCATGTCTGCCTCCTTTAAGGCACTCGGATCACAATCTCGTTTGCGTCCATTCAAGCCGGGCACGTCCACCCTACCCCCGTCGGCAGCGCCTATTTTAGCACTTGGAGAGGACTCTGTCATCCTCCTGGTGCAGCCTTTATAAACCCATCTGGGATAGGCACTGCTTCCCCCGGCTGGATGCCTTGATCACCGTTGACTGGGACTGTGTCCCCTCTAAACCCTTTAGCTAGGATGGAGTCCTAAGTCCCTCCTAAGAATCCTCTAATCCTTTAAATGATTTGGTCTCTTGTTCTGGTGCGTATCGCATCAGGCCCTCAAACTCCTCTCTTCTTCCTTTTCTCAGTGATTCTCTGACAATTTGAAATCAGTACAATATAGTCATTCGTAGACTCAAACACACCTTTATGAAAAATGAAAGTGAACTTACTTGTTGCTTCTTCATCTAATTCACCCTTCTTGTGGAGAGAACTGTTGCCAATATAGGAATTATAAAAACGCCACTAAGGCTTCAATGTGCAACCTGGTTATGCGTATAAGAACAATTACATAACAAAGGAGAGGTTATACTAAACATTTGGTTTGAGTATCAAACTGATCACAAAGCATATATAGAGTGTCTCATGATTTATGAGTGTATAATGGGACGACTCAGGCGCGTCTTAAAAAGTACATTACGAGGCGTGAGGCATCATTGGGTGTGTATTTTGAAAAGTGCATCAGTGTCTCATGAGCAGATCATGAGCGTTTCATGAGTGTAATCACGGCACATGAAACCGTTGTGAGCGTTTTGTATATATATTCCAAGAGTGTGTTCTTTAGTGAATTACTATAATTTCTATACGTGAGTGTAAAGCTGAAAACATGTCTATAATGAGTGTACAATAAGCCAACCGTGCATCACAGGACATACGTCCATCTTGAATGATTTACAAAAGCGAATAATTCCATCAAAAATACCGAAATAAGACAAGAAAATTTATGATTAAACATACGTACATAAATCCCTTCATATTTCGGGATAAATCTCTCCCTATAATGGATTCGTAATCCCCACTGTAATCCCATGATGTAATGGTCATGTAATCGTTTCTGTAACCCACAATTCATCATTTTTCAAACATGCTACATATGAATGCAATTATTCTCCTAGTAAGCCATTCCTATATTTTCCCACCTGACAAAACTTAACGCACGTGACAAATAGTTACATATAATGCAGATGAATGCAAAATGCAATCAACAAATAAATATTTGCATATGATGCAGTTATCAAGCCAATGTTTGCAACTACTGCAAACAGCAGACAAACACTGGCACAAGATGTGATTCTACGACCCTCATTGGTCAGGTCAAAGGTCACGACGTAATACGCCTAGGGTCGTACCGTCGTGCTGAAGTGCTTACGTCTATTCTGGGCACGTCATCGTCAGGGGCTGGACACGTCCAAATTCGTGCGAGAACTCTGTCACAGCACAACTTTGTTGGCGGACCCCAACTCGAACCCACATCCTTCAGTTTAGGTCGCCGGGTAGGAGAGACTCAGGAGGCACAAAATGTTCGGAAGGCCAACCGTCCGATGACAGAACATCTCATGACTTGTTTGCTTTGTGGTTAGGTTGTGAGGGTTTACTTCAGTCTTTTGTGCAGTGTTTGGGTCTCATGTGTGTTAAGTTTTCATTGTTCTATCTGTGCTGGGGATATATGCTTCGGGTGCGCTACGTTCAGAAGCAGTGTCAGGGGCACTGTCGCAGGTGTGCTTAAGGTCATTGTGCTTTCGTGTCTTGTCTGTATTGATCGCCCCGTTCAGGTCTTGTGGTTCTGTGGCAGCGAGTGAGGATATGTGGTACAAAGTGTGGTTGTGATGAATGTGTTGTGGTGCCGCCCCACACATGCTGTGGCATGCAGTGATCAGGAGTACTGACATGGCCGGCCACCATCCTCACCATGCCAGACCATCAGCAGAATGAAAACAGACCTTTCAAAAGTACTTGACATATATAAACTTTAAAAACAAAAGTGCTTTACGAGAGAACTTTACACTGAAGTTCACAATGAACTTTACGAAGAACTTTGCAGAAAACTTTATACAAAAAACTTCCATCTATCCTGACAAGCCTCGGTGCCAGCCGGCAGCATGTCTGGTATAGTATGATCTTCAGGTAGCGTCTCCTAACTGTGTATCACTCTACCTGTTCTGGTGCTCCACTAACAATAGTCTGTGGCTTCGGTAACAACAGGCCGGCGTCTGCCACCAACATCGGTAGTAAGAGGAAAGGAAGGAAAGCTACAGTATGGCTTCTTTTGAGCTACAACATGAGTAAATGAGGAAATGTATCAACTAAGGTGTAATCATTTTTTTTTTTTTATACAAAGCCAATCAGTTCACGGAATAATTACATAGAGTGAATCGAATCATTGATTCCATAGGCTACATAAAAGCAATCCTCGCTCTTAAACTTCAATGGTGCGTTCCCACTTTGAATATTGTCTTCAGTTTGGTCACCCTACTTGAAGAAGACATACACAGAGTCTTGGTCGCATTCGACCCTGGGCGGCCCGTCAATGCGACACGGTCAGGAAGGCTAACCGCTACACCAGGGACGTCTTATCATTCCATCTTTCCCTCCTTCTATACTGAGCAGACTTTTGCCCCATTTCCTTCCTTCCTTCTACATATACTTTCCAGACCTCGATTGTTATATTTCTGTACTATTTCTACTCCTATTTTCCCCTCTATCATCTTTTCTATCGCCCCTCTTTTTCTATATGTCCTACTATCTTGTCCCACTCTTATCTTTCCTTTATCTATATTTCTTCTATACACACACACACACACACACACACACACACACACACACACACACACACACACACACACACACACACACACCTTTCCATTCTTCCCTTCAACTGGGTTGTCAGTCTTCTGAACCAGCAACCGTGGTCCTCCCTACCATGACCCCCTCTTCCAGTACCACCATCCTGCTGTCCCACCCCCTCGTCGCAAACGTCCCTCCCATGTAACCCAATCTGCGCCATGGCTTCGTATACCATCCTCCCTCCCATCTCTATCTGGCTCGTCTCCACTTCTTCCTTTTCTCTTCCTTCCACCTCTTCCCAGTGTAATCCCTCCCCTCCCAGTACATAATCCTCCCCCACTTACCCTCCCCTTCCCAGCACAAAACCCCTCCCACTTACACCATTCCCTTCCCTTCAATGTCTACCTTCACTTGTCCCCCCCCCCTCCCCCCCCACACACAACTACTCAAGGTACACACACACACACACACACACACACTCACACACACACACACATACCCTCCCCCTCCCACGTACAGCACTTTACCCACCATCGCCTCCACCTCCTCCCACCACCACCACCACATCAGGGGTCCTCGTCATCTGTGTGAGTCATCGTCCTCGCCACAGATCGATCTGCTGGAGTGGCCGGCCTCGGGGTGCTCGTGTACCCTCCCACTGTCGCAGTTACAGTGGCCAACGGATCATAGCCACCCCACCGTCACACATCCCCCCCCCCCAACCCCGTCCTCATGCCTTCAGAGTTCACTTTGCGTCAAGCGTCAGCGTCCTTGGGTCGTGCTTGAGAGGGGGGTTCTTCTCCCTTGCGTGCAGCGTCAGTCTCTTTCCCTCACATTGTACTTTTTAAGCGGCGTCCCCTTCCATGCAGGGGACGGCAACTATCCTCGCCTCTTCCGCTTTACGTCGCCTTCTGCGTAGTGCCCCATTTTCTATGGACGTCTTCCTATACACAGTAGCGTTCAGCTTTGCATCGTAATCTAGACTGTAAACGTCCTTATGCATTAATCTTTTTATGTGCAACGTTCTCTCTCTCTCTCTCTCTCTCTCTCTCTCTCTCTCTCTCTCTCTCTCTCTCTCTCTCTCTCTCTCTCTCTCTTGACGTCGTCTCATATGGCTTTCTCTTTCACATGGGGTCTTCTTTAGCGAGGTGGACCCCCGGTCACACACACAATATCCTTTTCCATATAGAGTCCCTTTCTGTGTAGTCCTCTCCCCTGAACGATGTATTCCTCTTCCGTGCCTTGCCCTCTTCCACACTGTCTCCTTTCTCGTTTAACGCCCTGTTCCATCAAGCTAAAGTCCTGTCGCTTTTTAGCTCCGCCTCACAACTGCCGTCATGAACGACGCAGCTCCTGAAGCAGCCAGAATGTCCTCAGATCTTCCCAAGTCCATCTCAGTCTAGCCTCCTTTCCTTCTGATGCATCTTAATCTTATTATGCTCTCTCAGCACAAACCTTTCTCAAACATTTCTGCCCTACCTATATCAGCACAAACCTTCCTCAAACGTTTCTACTCTACCTATATCATCACAAACCTTCCTTAAACGTTTCTAATCTACCTATATCAGCACAAACGTTCCTTAAACGTTTCTACTCTACCTGTATCAGCACAAACCTTCCTTATACGTATCTACTCTGTTTATATAAGTTCTTCCCACATTAGTCACCCGTAGTTTGATCAGGACCTGTTCCTTCGCCTTATCTATTTCCCGTTCAAAGGACGTGACTCTCGCCCCGTTCTGTGCCTTTTCATCCTTTTCCTTCGTCCATTTCCCACCTATATATATGTCTGGGAGGTCGCCCCTCTCTGCCTCTTCATCATCTCCCTTCATTCATCGCTCGCCTTGGTTCTCGCTCCTTTCAGTACCTCCTCACACCGTCTTCCTTCACCCGACCCCATCATGGGTAGCGTATGCAAGAAGTCGGCTTTTAAAGTCAGTTTCACCCAGTGCTGGGGATGTGGGGGGCAACGGCTTCCACCTCCTCCTTGCTTGCCTACCACACACGTTCCTCTCTGAGGATGTGAGGGGCAAAGGCTCCCTCTCTTTGCTTGCCTCCCACACACGTTCGTCTCTGTTTTGCATGTGGCTTTGCTGGAAAGTGTATCTATTTTTCATTCAGTCTGCTCTCTCTCTCTCTCTCTCTCTCTCTCTCTCTCTCTCTCTCTCTCTCTCTCTCTCTCTCTGCTCCCCCGCCTGGCTCTGCCTCCAGCGGGCCGCAAGACAGTAATTTCCTGCGGCAACAGACACTCTTCCTGAACGTGCCGTCGCCGCCCCATCTTCCCCATCCTCGCCGCCGCCGCCGCCGCTTGTCACACAGCAACTCGTGGAAAAGTCTACGTGGCTTCGATTCCCTCCCTCTTCGCCAGCCTCCCACTGCCTCCTGTCTAATTGTTCTTTACTTGTTTTATCTTGTTTCTCTCACGTTAAGGGCTGTAACTGTTATATATATATATATATATATATATATATATATATATATATATATATATATATATATATATATATATATATATATATATATATATATATATATATATATATATATATTTTTTTTTTTTTTTTTTTGCTTTGTCGCTGTCTCCCGCGTTTGCGAGGTAGCGCAAGGAAACAGACGAAAGAAATGGCCCAACCCACCCCCACACACATGCACACACATACGTCCACACACGCAAATATACATACCTACACAGCTTTCCATGGTTTACCCCAGACGCTTCACATGCCTTGATTCAATCCACTGACAGCACGTCAACCCCGGTATACCACATCGCTCCAATTCACTCTATTCTTTGCCCTCCTTTCACCCTCCTGCATGTTCAGGCCCCGATCACACAAAATCTTTTTCACTCCATCTTTCCACCTCCAATTTGGTCTCCCTCTTCTCCTCGTTCCCTCCACCTCCGACACATATATCCTCTTGGTCAATCTTTCCTCACTCATTCTCTCCATGTGACCAAACCATTTCAAAACACCCTCTTCTGCTCTCTCAACCACGCTCTTTTTATTTCCACACATCTCTCTTACCCTTACGTTACTTACTCGATCAAACCACCTCACACCACACATTGTCCTCAAACATCTCATTTCCAGCACATCCATCCTCCTGCGCACAACTCTATCCATAGTCCACGCCTCGCAACCATACAACATTGTTGGAACCACTATTCCTTCAAACATACCCATTTTTGCTTTCCGAGATAATGTTCTCGACTTCCACACATTCTTCAAGGCTCCCAGAATTTTCGCCCCCTCCCCCACCCTATGATCCACTTCCGCTTCCATGTGTCCATCCGCTGCCAGATCCACTCCCAGATATCTAAAACACTTCACTTCCTCCAGCTTCTCTCCATTCAAACTCACCTCCCAATTGACTTCGACCCTCAACCCTACTGTACCTAATAACCTTGCTCTTATTCACATTTACTCTTAACTTTCTTCTTTCACACACTTTACCAAACTCAGTCACCAGCTTCTGCAGTTTCTCACATGAATCAGCCACCAGCGCTGTATCATCAGCGAACAACAACTGACTCACTTCCCAAGCTGTCTCATCCACAACAGAATTCATCCTTGCCCCTCTTTCCAAAACTCTTGCATTCACCTCCCTAACAACCCCATCCATAAACAAATTAAACAACCATGGAGACATCACACACCCCTGCCGCAAACCTACATTCACTGAGAACCAATCACTTTCCTCTCTTCCTACACGTAAACATGCCTTACATCCTCGATAAAAACTTTTCACTGCTTCTAACAACTTGCCTCCCACACCATATATTCTTAATACCTTCCACAGAGCATCTCTATCAACTCTATCATATGCCTTCTCCAGATCCATAAGTGCTACATACAAATCCATTTGCTTTTCTAAGTATTTCTCACATACATTCTTCAAAGCAAACACCTGATCCACACATCCTCTACCACTTCTGAAACCACACTGCTCTTCCCCAATCTGATGCTCTGTACATGCCTTCACCCTCTCAATCAATACCCTCCCATACAATTTGCCAGGAATACTCAACAAACTTATACCTCTGTAATTTGAGCACTCACTCTTATCCCCTTTGCCTTTGTACAATGGCACTATGCACGCATTCCGCCAATCCTCAGGCACCTCACCATGAGTCATACATACATTAAATAACCTTACCAACCAGTCAACAATACAGTCACCCCCTTTTTTAATAAATTCCACTGCAATACCATCCAAACCTGCTGCCTTGCCGGCTTTCATCTTCCGCAAAGCTTTTACTACCTCTTCTCTGTTTACCAAATCATTTTCCCTAACCCTCGCACTTTGCACACCACCTCGACCAAAACACCCTATATCTGCCACTCTATCATCAAACACATTCAACAAACCTTCAAAATACTCACTCCATCTCCTTCTCACATCACCAATACTTGTTATCACCTCCCCATTTGCGCCCTTCACTGAAGTTCCCATTTGCTCCCTTGTCTTACGCACTTTATTTACCTCCTTCCAGAACATCTTTTTATTCTCCCTAAAATTTAATGATACTCTCTCACCCCAACTCTCATTTGCCCTTTTTTTCACCTCTTGCACCTTTCTCTTGACCTCCTGTCTCTTTCTTTTATACGTCTCCCACTCAATTTCATTTTTTCCCTGCAAAAATCGTCCAAATGCCTCTCTCTTCTCTTTCACTAATACTCTTACTTCTTCATCCCACCACTCACTACCCTTTCTAATCAACCCACCTCCCACTCTTCTCATGCCACAAGCATCTTTTGCGCAATCCATCACTGATTCCCTAAATACATCCCATTCCTCCCCCACTCCCCTTACTTCCATTGTTCTCACCTTTTTCCATTCTGTACTCAGTCTCTCCTGGTACTTCCTCACACAAGTCTCCTTCCCAAGCTCACTTACTCTCACCACCCTCTTCACCCCAACATTCACTCTTCTTTTCTGGAAACCCATACAAATCTTCACCTTAGCCTCCACAAGATAATGATCAGACATCCCTCCAGTTGCACCTCTCAGCACATTAACATCCAAAAGTCTCTCTTTCGCGCGCCTGTCAATTAACACGTAATCCAATAACGCTCTCTGGCCATCTATATATATATATATATATATATATATATATATATATATATATATATATATATATATATATATATATATATATATTCTTTCTTTCATACTATTCGCCATTTCCCGCGTTAGCGAGGTAGCGTTAAGAACAGAGGACTGGGCCTTTGAGGGAATATCCTCACCTGGCCCCCTTCTCTATTCTTTCTTTTGGGAAAAAAAAAACGTGAGGGTAGGATTTCCAGCCCCCCGCTCCCTCCCCTTTTAGTCGCCTTCTACGACACGCAGGGAATACGTGGCAAGTATTATTTCTCCCCTATCCCCAGGGATAATATATATATATATATATTATGGGTTATATATTGTATGGGTTTTCAGAAAAGAAGAGTGAATGTTGGGGTGAAGAGGGTGGTGAGAGTAAGTGAGCTTGGGAAGGAGACTTGTGTGAGGAAGTACCAGGAGAGACTGAATACAGAATGGAAAAAGGTGAGAACAATGGAAGTAAGGGGAGTGGGGGAGGAATGGGATGTATTTAGGGAATCAGTGATGGATTGTGCAAAAGATGCTTGTGGCATGAGAAGAGTGGGAGGTGGGTTGATTAGAAAAGGTAGTGAGTGGTGGGATGAAGAAGTAAGAGTATTAGTGAAAGAGAAGAGAGAGGCATTTGGACGATTTTTGAACGGAAAAAATGCAACTGAGTGGGAGATGTATAAAAGAAAGAGACAGGAGGTCAAGAGAAAGGTTCAAGAGGTGAAAAAGAGGGCAAATGAGAGTTGGGGTGAGAGAGTATCATTAAATTTTAGGGAGAATAAAAAGATGTTCTGGAAGGAGGTAAATAAAGTGCGTAAGACAAGGGAGCAAATGGGAACTTCGGTGAAGGGCGCAAGTGGGGAGGTGATAACAAGTAGTGGTGATGTGAGAAGGAGATGGAGTGAGTATTTTGAAGGTTTGTTGAATGTGTTTGATGATAGAGTGGCAGATATAGGGTGTTTTGGTCGAGGTGGTGTGCAAAGTGAGAGGGTTAGGGAAAATGATTTGGTAAACAGAGAAGAGGTAGTAAAAGCTTTGCGGAAGATGAAAGCCAGCAAGGCAGCAGGTTTGGATGGTATTGCAGTGGAATTTATTAAAAAAAGGGGGTGACTGTATTGTTGACTGGTTGGTAAGGTTATTTAATGTATGTATGACTCATGGTGAGGTGCCTGAGGATTGGCGGAATGCGTGCATAGTGCCATAGTACAAAGGCAAAGGGGATAAGAGTGAGTGCTCAAATTACAGAGGTATAAGTTTGTTGAGTATCCCTGGTAAATTATATGGGAGGGTATTGATTGAGAGGGTGAAGGCATGTACAGAGCATCAGATTGGGGAAGAGCAGTGTGGTTTCAGAAGTGGTAGAGGATGTGTGGATCAGGTGTTTGCTTTGAAGAATGTATGTGAGAAATACTTAGAAAAGCAAATGGATTTGTATGTAGCATTTATGGATCTGGATCATAGGGTGGGGGAGGGGGCGAAAATTCTGGGAGCCTTGAAGAATGTGTGGAAGTCGAGAACATTATCTCGGAAAGCAAAAATGGGTATGTTTGAAGGAATAGTGGTTCCAACAATGTTGTATGATTGCGAGGCGTGGACTATGGATAGAGTTGTGCGCAGGAGGATGGATGTGCTGGAAATGAGATGTTTGAGGACAATGTGTGGTGTGAGGTGGTTTGATCGAGTAAGTAACGTAAGGGTAAGAGAGATGTGTGGAAATAAAAAGAGCGTGGTTGAGAGAGCAGAAGAGGGTGTTTTGAAATGGTTTGGTCACATGGAGAGAATGAGTGAGGAAAGATTGACCAAGAGGATATATGTGTCGGAGGTGGAGGGAACGAGGAGAAGAGGGAGACCAAATTGGAGGTGGAAAGATGGAGTGAAAAAGATTTTGTGTGATCGGGGCCTGAACATGCAGGAGGGTGAAAGGAGGGCAAAGAATAGAGTGAATTGGAGCGATGTGGTATACCGGGGTTGACGTGCTGTCAGTGGATTGGATCAAGGCATGTGTATGGGGGTGGGTTGGGCCATTTCTTTCGTCTGTTTCCTTGCGCTACCTCGCAAACGCGGGAGACAGCGGCAAAGCAAAAAAAAAAAAAAAAAAAAAAAAAAATTTATGGATCTGGAGAAGGCATATGATAGAGTTGATAGAGATGCTCGGTGGAAAGTATTAAGAATATATGGTGTGGCAGGCAAGTTGTTAGAAGCAGTGAAAAGTTTTTATCGAGGATGTAAGGCATGTGTACGTGTAGGAAGAGAGGAAAGTGATTGGTTCTCAGTGAATGTAGGTTTGCGGCAGGGGTGTGTGATGTCTCCATGGTTGTTTAATTTGTTTATGGATGGGGTTGTTAGGGAGGTGAATGCAAGAGTTTTGGAAAGAGGGGCAAGTGTGAAGTCTGTTGGGGATGAGAGAGCTTGGGAAGTGAGTCAGTTGTTGTTCGCTGATGATACAGCGCTGGTGGCTGATTCATGTGAGAAACTGCAGAAGCTGGTGACTGAGTTTGGTAAAGTGTGTGAAAGAAGAAAGTTAAGAGTAAATGTGAATAAGAGCAAGGTTATTAGGTACAGTAGGGTTGAGGGTCAAGTCAATTGGGAGGTAAGTTTGAATGGAGAAAAACTGGAGGAAGTAAAGTGTTTTAGATATCTGGGAGTGGATCTGGCAGCGGATGGAACCATGGAAGCGGAAGTGGATCATAGGACGGGGGAGGGGGTGAAAATCCTGGGAGCCTTGAATAATGTGTGGAAGTCAAGAACATCATCTCGGAAAGCAAAAATGGGTATGTTTGAAGGAATAGTGGTTCCAACAATGTTGTATGGTTGCGAGGCGTGGGCTATGGATAGAATTGTGCGCAGGAGGGTGGATGTGCTGGAAATGAGATGTTTGAGGACAATGTGTGGCGTGAGGTGGTTTGATCGAGTAAGTAACGTAAGGGTAAGAGAGATGTGTGGAAATAAAAAGAGCGTGGTTGAGAGAGCAGAAGAGGGTGTTTTGAAATGGTTTGGGCACATGGAGAGAATGAGTGAGGAAAGATTGACCAAGAGGATATATGTGTCAGAGGTGAAGGGAACGAGGAGAAGTGGGAGACCAAATTGGAGGTGGAAAGATGGAGTGAAAAAGATTTTGTGTGATCGGGGCCTGAACATGCAGGAGGGTGAGAGGAGGGCAAGGAATAGAGTGAATTGGATCGATGTGGTATACCGGGGTTGACGTACTGTCAGTGGATTGAATCAGGGCATGTGAAATGTGTGGGGTAAACCATGGAAAGCTGTGTAGGTATGTATATTTGCGTGTGTGGACGTATGTATATACATGTGTATGGGGGTGGGTTGGGCCATTTCTTTCGTCTGTTTCCTTGCGCTACCTCGCAAACGAGGGAGACAACGACAAATATAAAAAAAAAAATATATATATCATATATATATATATATATATATATATATATATATATATTTTTTTTTTTTTTTTCATACTATTTGCCATTTCCCGCGTTAGCGAGGTAGCATTAAGAACAGAGAACTGGGCCTTAGAGAGAATATCCTCACCTGACCCCCTTCTCTGTTCCTTCTTTTGGAAAATTAAAAAAAACAAGAAAGGGGAGGATTTCCAGCCACCCGCTCCCTCCCCTTTTAGTCGCCTTCTACGACACGCGGGGAATACGTGGGAAGTATTCTTTCTCCCCTATCCCCAGGGATAATATATATATATATATATATATATATATATATATATATATATATATATATATATATATATATATATATATATATATATAGATGTCAAAATACGCGCACGCATGCGTGTGTGTAAACACAAATAAATATATTAATAGATAAATATCGGTGTGTTGAATGAAGGAAGCCAATTGGCTGAAAATATACAGCTACGGAATTACAGAAGTGGAAGGTCATGATAGTCAATAGATAAGTAAGCATACAAGAACTTAAGATTAGGGTGAGCTGGATATTTACACACTTAGTATAAGTATTTGGGTCAGGTACGATTAGACAGCCAGGATGGCAGATACACAGGGATGTTTACTGAGTCAGTGGTATGGTTTATGAAGTTCAGTGAACACTAAGTGATGACTAGTGACTGTAATACAGTAGCTAACATAACATATACCTTAAATAATAACATAAATGAGCTCTTCGCTTGCATAACGTTGCAATTGTTCACACATTATTTAAGATGTTCGCAGAGCTGCCCCATCTCGATACCCTGCAACATGCAGCATACCTACTTTCCATGTCATTCTCGGCTTTCTATTTGGTCACCACCTTTATCACTGTCTTCTGACGTGTTGTCTCTCGTATTGCTGTTCTCTCTCCCGTCACTACGGCTGCCCGTCTTCTCCTATCTAATCGTATTTCTATTATCATCAGTGGCTCTGCTACTGTACTACCAGGAAACACTGGCGTTATACCTGCAGCTCACGCGACCATCATCAGCTGGTCCGCTGTATCGGTCTTCAAGTTAAAGATATAAGACCAGAAGAAAGTCTGTTCTCAGTGTCTTCAAGTGAAAGATTAAGGACCTCAAGAGGACTTAAGGATATTCTCGCCATATTGTATCTATAAAACAGACAGATGGCTCATAATTTGGGTGTTTTAAGTGAGAGATCGATGGCACAACAGGAATTGGCGGTATTCTTGTAATTTTCTATCTGTAAAACAGACTTTTGATTCATTCCAAGATTTTATGGGCTAAGGAGTATCTCTGATACTATTAAACATCACCCTTGTTATGTGTGCCATGTAAGCCACCAGCCCTCATCTCAAAATCTCTAAGTCATTAGATTTAGTCTTTTCTTGAATACATATGTAATACATGCCAATACAAATAGCAGTAATTCCGTGTAGTGTGCAAACGATTAGTTTTGTTGTCGTAAATGTGTCCCCCAGGGTGACGGTTTATTGGATACAAGTTTCCCACAGGTGACTACTCCCCTACCCCCGGGTTACTAGGTCCCCCTAAGTGTTGCCTCTACCCGTGTGACGGTGCACACCTGCCCAGGTTCCCACTCCAGCGCACCATCGCCAGTAGAGAAAAGGTCATCATAACCATACTACCTGTCCCCTTTGTCTCGCGACCAAGTACCCCCTCCCAGCCTGTTAACCACAGCAATGGGTGGAAAATCAGCAGCTCCACTGATGTAGATTTTTGGCAGGACTAGAACCGTTGTACCTCCATGATTACATCATGTCCATGCGGCGTGATAATAGGTTTATGTAATGCATTAAGCTCCGAGTGTGAAACACTGAAGCTTGTATTTGTCTTCTCCCTATTCCGCCTCCCAGTCTATCTCTCAATGTCCTTTGCATTCCTCTCCATTCTCTCCCTCTGCCCATCCTTCCTCCCGCTGCCAGTCTAGCCCGTCTCCAGTGAGCAATACAATCCTCGGGTTCCCCTTATTAGCCCAGTCTAGTCAGGCTGAGCCTCTGAACCAGCGGCAAGTTACTGCACAGTTGTAGGACTTGCCTTTCTCCCTCCCAGTCTCAATTTCTTTTCCACTTTTTTCTCCACCGGGCCATCCTCTCTCTCTCTCTCTCTCTCTCTCTCTCTCTCTCTCTCTCTCTCTCTCTCTCTCTCTCTCTCTCTCTCTCTCTGGTTAATTCTCAGTCATTTCATAATTCCCTATTGCCTTCTTTTTAAGATGGTACTTACGACATATAGTTGATCCACATTAGCCTACAACACCTTGCCATTTTTCCGTCCAAAGCTAAGGAAACAAATCCAACCAATACTTAGTCAAGATCCAACTACAGTCTGACCACTGCGGAGCTACAGCCAAGCGACTCGAGTCACGAGGAGAGAGAAGTCCCTAAAGTGCCGACACTGTTGTACAGAAGGATATGGGAGGACGTGATGAACACCCTCTAGGTCACCTAAATAATGTCAACACAAGACCAATTCATCGTCCTCAAAGTGCCGACAATGTACGAATGGGTCACCTAAATGATGTCGACACACAGCCAGTTCATCCATGTCCAAATGAAACAAAACTGTAAGACACAAACCCTGGAAGCTTGGCAAGAGAAGCACCAGGACAAAAGAACACATATCTGGAGCGAAGGAGTTGTGGTCGAGAGACATATAGTAATAAAGTAGAAGAAAATGGAGATAGTGACAGTGGGAGATACAAAAGTCTGTAGGATAGACGTGTGAGATTAAGAGGC